>NW_027470457.1:0-37776 GCF_051020765.1 Lasioglossum baleicum
GTCAATAGCTACACATACCCCATGACTCCGATTGTCAAACCAGGAACACCAGGAGCAAATCCGCTTAAAAGCATTGGAAATTGTCACCGAAATTTGGTTTGGTTCAAACCATTTAGCGAAGCCCTTACATTCCGACAACTTAACCCGCTGTACCGAGTGAATGACTTAGTGTTCGGAGATACAAAATAGTATATATTTTAGAAGGCGGACCCCTTATTTTCAAGTATGCATGGAAGAATCGTGAGTCAATACGCTCGAGAACGTTACAACCGTCTTTGAGAGTCGCATGGCTAAATCAATAGTTTCAACTACCCTCTGATTCCGAGAGTCAAATCAGGTATTCCAGGAGCAAATCCGCTCATTAGTATTGGCAGAAGAAACCAGAATTTACGATATAAGTATTAAAGAACAAGACCAAACCGTTGTAGAAGGTTACCCATTGCTATATAGTCAAACTTTCAACCGAAGTCCTTACCCTCGGAGAGCCTAACCCGCTGTGTCGAGAGCATAACGTAGTGTTCAGAGGAATGAGGTAGTTTACGTTTTAGTGGCGGAGACCATAATTTCATGTATGAATTACGAAATCGAGAACCAAGCCAATCGTGATCATTACGACCGCCTTTGGGAATGGCACATCTAAATCAATAGCGTCACCAGTAGATGGACAGCTTCACCAATCCCGTGATTTCGAGAGTTAAACCATGTAATCCAGGAGTAAATCCGCTGATCAGTTCTGGCACTGGACACATTTCTTCACGGTTTGAATATTAATGTGGAGAGTCAAGCCGTCGGAGAACATTTGCAATTGGTATACAGTCCTTCCTCATACCGAATACCTAACTGTTCTGGTACATTACATGCTGCAGCGAGAGCCATGCTTAATGTTCCCGGGAAAAAATTAGTAAACATTTTTGCTGATGAACAACTTATTTTCATGCGTGAATAGCAAAATCTACAGTCAAACATTTCGAGAACATTACCGCCTTTCTGAGATTTGCAGAAATAAGTCTGTAGCTTCACCTATCCTGTGCTTCCGAGAGTCGGACCATGCATTCCAGGAGTGTCTGCCCAGTATAGTCTTGGCAATAGACACCTCAAATCAAGGTATGAATGTCAAAGTACAGAGTTCAACCGATGTAGAACGTTTCTTATTGGTATAACGCCCGACACTTTATCGCATACCTTACTTTCCGGGAACATTACCCCATTGTATCGTGGGTACAACTTCTTGTTAGGGAAACAAATTATTAGTATATTTTAGTGACATGCACCTCAATTTCTGGTATGAACCAGAGGATGGAGTGTGAAACCGTTCGAGAACGGTCCCACATTCTTTGAGAGTCGAAACCCTAAGTAAATAGCTTCACCTACCCTGCTATTCAGATAGTCAATCCTGGCATTCCGTGAATCAATAAACAGTACACTATTGGCAATGGACACCATAATTTTGAACGGTTTGAATATTAAGGTGCAGAGTCCATTCCCTGTAGAACGTTACAAATTGGTATGAAGTCATAAGTTTTACTGATGACTTTCGCCTCAGCGGACATAGCCCGCTGCATCGGAAGCATTACTTCGTGATCAGAGATACGAATTAGTATATATTTTTGTGGCGGGCATCATAATTTCATGTATGAACTAGAAAGTCAGGTGACAAAGCGTTCGAGAACGTTGCCACATTTCTTGATATCTGCACTTCTAAGTCAGTAGTCCACGGATCCCATGACTTCGAGACTCAAACCAGGTATTCCGGGAGTAAATCCGCTGGAGAGTATAGGCAACGGGCACCATAAGTTACGGTATATATATTAAAGTACAGAGTTAAGCCATGTGTAACCTAAACAATTTGCATTACTTACAAGCTTTTTACCGACGCCTTACCTTCTGAGAAGCCTACCCAGCATTATCGAGGGTGTAACATCGTGTTCACAGAAGCAAACCAATATACACTTTAGTGACAGGCATCATAATATCATGTATCAATTGGAATATCTAGTCTTAAACCTTTCGAGAACGTTACCACCTTCCCCTTGATTCGAAAGGCTGTGTCAACAGCTTCACCGATAGTTATGATTCTAATCGTCAAGCCTGCATTCCAGCATTAAATCCGCTGAACAGTATTGGTAACAGACACCTTAGATGACTGTATGAATATTATGGTAGAATGTCAAACCGTCGGCGAACGTTACCAATTCATTTCGAGTCATTCTTTTTACTGAACACCTTACATTCCGGAAACCTAACACGCTGTAGCGAGTGCCTTGCTTATTGTTCACGGAAACAAAGTACTAGACATTTTAGCGGACGGATACCACATGCCTTGTATAAATATCGGCATCGAGTGCCAAAGCGCTCGAGTACGTTACCAGCATCTTTGCGCGTCGCACAGCTAAGTCAATATTTTCACGTATCCTGTGATTCCGAGAGCACATCCGCTGAATAGTATTGCCATTAGACATCTCAATTTACGTTTTGTATACTAATGTACAGAGACAACCCGGTAGAGAAGATTACCAATTGTAATAAAGACAAATTTTTACCGGACACATTACCATCAAAAACCATAATCCGTTGTTGTATGCGTCTTACATACTGATTACGGAAAAAAATAAGTAGACATTTTAACAGAAGCACACATTTGTTTCATTTATGTATAGGAATATCGAGGGTCAAACCATCCAAGGACGATACCACCTTCTTCGAGAGTTGTAACGGCTAAGTCAATAGCTTCACCAGCCGTGTGCATCCGAGTGTCAGCCCACGTATACCGCGATAAAGTCTGCTGAACAGTATTGAAATTGACACATCATTTCGCGGTATGGATACTGAAGTAGATATTCAAGCTGTTGGAAAAGGTTACATCTGGGTATAAAGTCATACCACTTACAGAATACCTTGCCTTCCGGGAACGTAACCAGCTGTATAGTGGGTATAACATCGTGTTCAGTGAAAGATATTAGTCTTCATTTCGGTGACGGGCACCTTTGTTTCATGTACGAATTAGAAGATCGAGGGTCAAACTGGTCGAGAACGCTGCCACCTTCTGTGAGAGACGAATGGCTTAGTCAATAGCTTCACCCATCCAGCGATTCCGACAGTCAAACCATGTATTCCCGTAGTTTTGGCAATCGACACCTTAATTCACGGCATGAATACCAAAGTTGAGAGCCATACCGTCGGGAAAAAATACCAGTTGTTATAAAGTTATTCTTCTTCATCTACACCTTACATTCCGAAAAATTAAGCCGTCGTAGCGATTGTCATGCTTAGTACACACGGAAGAAATCAGTAGACTTTACAGCAGAGGCACACCTTATTCTAGTGTATGAATGAGAAGATCGAGAGGGATGCGATCAAGAACGTTGCGACCTTCGTTGAGAATCCCACATGTATGGAAATAGCTTCACTAATTCTGTAACTCCGAGACTCATACCAGGTATTCCGGGAGTAAATGCGCAGGACGGTATTGACAATAGACGCCTCAACTCTCGGCATGAATATTAAAGTAGAGAGTAAAACCGTTTGAGGGCGATACTAATTTATATAACGTCATACTATTTGTCGCATACGTTATCTCCTAGGGACATATCCAGCTGCATCGTATGCATATCATCGTGCTCACGGAATGATATAAGTATTTATTTTAGTGATGCGCAGCGTAATTTCATGTATGACTTAGAGGATAGAGTCTCAAATATTTCCAGGACGATACCACCATCCTTAAGAGTCGCACACACAAGTCAATTGGTTAAGCCACACTGTGATTCCGAAAGTCAAACGAGGTATTCCGGGAGTAAATCTTCTGAAGAGTATTGGTAATAGGTACCCTAAGTCACAGTTTGAATATCAAAATAAAGCGTCAAGCCGTTCGAGATCGATACCAATTGCAGTAAAGTTAAATGTCATTCCATAGATCTCATCCTCCGAAAAACTAACCCGCTGTATCGAGAGGATAACACCGTGTTCATATGTATGAACTAGTATACATTTCAGTGACGGGCACCTTTACTTCATGTATAAGTTCGAAGATCGAGGGTCAAACCGTTCGAGAACTATTCCACCTTCATTGAGGATCGAAAGGCTAAGCCAATTGCTTCACATTTCCTATGATGCGGATACTCAAACCAGGTATTCCGGAAGTATATGCACTGCCAGTATAGGCACTAGACAGTCTATTTCACGGTATAAATTTTGAAGCACAGGGACAAGCCGTTGTTTTACGTTAGGATTTGTTATTGGGTCAAGCTATTCACCGAAGGCCTTACCTTCCTAGAACGTATCGCGCTGTATCGAGAGTAAAAGTACGTGATCAGAGAAGCGAATATGTATACATTTTGGTGTCTGGCACCTTAATTTCATGTATGAATTAGAAGGTAAATTGCCATACCGTTCAAGAACGTTACCACTGTATTTGGGAATCGAACGGCTAAGTCAATAGCTTCACATATCCTATGATCCACAGAAATGCCGTTGTAACACGTTACCTATTGGCATAGAGTCAAACTTTTGACTGTAGGGCTCACCTTCCGAGAAGATTGTCCGCTGTATCAGGAGTATAACATCGTGTTCAAGGACGCAAATTAGTGTACATTTCAGTGACGGCACACATAAATTCATGTATGAAGTAGAAGATCGTGGGTCAAACAGATCGACAAAGTTACCACCTTCTGAGAGAGTCGAACGTCTATGTCAATAGCTGCACATATCCTGTGATTCCGAAAAGTAAATCAGGTACTCAATAATATACCGCGAATTAATGTGTCTAGAGCCAGTATCGTTCTGCGTATCAGCTGTGTTTGACCCTCGGAATAACACGAGAGGTGGTGCTTGTGACATAGTTGTGCGTCTCTCAGAGAAGGTGGTATCGTACTGGAACGATTTCATCCCGTATCATCTAATTCATACATGAAATTATGATGCCCATCAATAAAATGTATACTAATGTCTTTCTCTGGGTATGAAGTCATACTCTCGTTGCAGCTGGTTAGGCTTCACGGAATGTAAGGTTGTCGGTAAAATGTTTGACTGTATACAAATTGTTTACGTTGCACATGTTCTGACTTTGTCCTTTAACAGTTATACCGTGAATTATGGAGCCCCTTTCCAATACTATTCAGAGCATTTACTCCTAGCCTGCCAGGCTTGACTCTCGGAATCCCGTTCGACTCTAGATGAAGATGGTAAACTTCTCGATCGGCTTGACTCTAGATCTTCCAATTGATATACGAAATTAAGCTATCCGCCTTCCTGTGAAGCCAATGCATGACAATAGCTACGGCGGATTGCTTTCTCGGTATGTAAGGTATAGGTTAAGACGAATGACTTTATGCCAATTGGTAATGATCTCCGACGGTTTGACTATCAACCGTAATATTCGTGCCGTCAATTACGGTGCCTATTGCCAATAACGTTCAGGGCATTAGGTCCAGGAATCCCAGGTTGACTCTCGGAATCATAACTATAGGTGATGGTATTGATTCAGCCGTTCGAATCTCAATGAATGTGGTAACGATCTCGATCAGTAGGACATTCGATCTCCTCATGCTTACGTAAAACTAATATGCCCGTCACTACAATGTCTACTAATTTAGAATCTCTAAGGACGAAGTTATACTCCCGATAAAGCGGGATAGGATTTCGAAGGTAGGCCATAAAATGAATGACCTTAAACTAATTGGTACCGCTCTGAAACGGATTGTCCATCTACTTTAATATCAACGCCGTGAATTAATGTGTCCACTGCCAACAATGTTCACAAGATTTACTCCCGGAGTACCTCGTTTGACATTCTGAATCACAGGATGGCTTAACCTATTGACTTGTGTGTGCGACTCTCAAGGAAGATGGTATCGTTGTGGAAAGATTTGTGAATGTATTCTCTGATTCATACATGAAATTACGATGCGCATCACTAAAATGAATACTAATATCATTCTGTGAGCACGATGTTATGCATACGATGCAGCTGAATATGTCCCTAGGAGATAACCTATGCGACAATTGTTCTTGATCTCCGACGGCCTTACTCCTTACATTAATATCCATACCGTGAATTAATGTGTCACTTGCCGATACTCTTCAGCGCATTTAATCCCGCATTACCTGATATGATGCTTGAAATCACAGGATATGTGAAACTACAGACTTATCCGTTGGACGCTCAAACAAGGCGCTAACGATCACGAACCGTTTGACATTTGATCTGCATATTCATACATGAAATTAAGATGCGCGCCGCTAAAATGTCAACTTGCATGTTTTCATGAGTACCAAGCAAGGCTCTCCCTACAGTGGGTTGGTCTTCTCGGGAGGTATGGCCTTCCGTAGAGTTCGCTTCTATGCCAATAGCTAAGGTTCACCAACAGATTTAATCTCTACTCTAATATTCATGCCGAGATATGAGGCGTCTATTATCAATACCGTTCAGCGCATTTAGTCCCGGAATACCTGGTATGAGTCTCGGAGTTACAGAATTGGTGAAGCTATTTTCTTACATGTGGGATACTCAACGATGGTGGCATCGTTCTTGATCGCATCCCCAGTCGATCTTCTCATTCATATACAAAAATAAGGTGTGCTTCTGCTGTAAAGTCTACTGATTTCTTCCGTGGGTATTAAGCATGACAATCGCTACGACGGCTTAATTTCTCGGAATGTAAGGTGTAGACGAAAAAGAATGACTTTATAAAAACTGGTGTTTCTTCCCGACGGTTTGACTCTCAACTTTACTATTCACGCTGTGAATTAAGCAGACTATTGCCAATTCTGTTCACTGTATTTAATCCTGGAATACCTGGTATAACTCTCGTTATCACAGGATAGGTGAAGCTATTGATTTACTTTTCCGACTCTCAAGAAATGTGATAACATTCTCCAACGGGTTCACCATCGATCATCGAAAAGATACCTCAAATTTTGGCGGACGTCAAAAAAATATATACTAATTTGTTTCCCTGGACACAAAGTTATACTCTCGATTCCGTGGGATTGGTCCACCTTAGGTAAGACTTTCTGGAAAAAGCTTGTCTCTATACCAATTTGAATCGTTCAACAATGGTTTGAGCCAGTTGCTTAATATTGATAACGTGATGTAGAGTATGTAATTGCCATACAGTACTGCGGGTTTATTCGCGGAATACCAGGTCTTTCACTCGGAATCACAGGGTAGGTAAAGATATTGACTTAGACGTTCGACTCACACCGAAGGTGGTAACGTCTTCGAACGGTTTGACACTCGATATTCTAATTCATACATGATATTGGGATTTTCGTCACTAAAATGTACATTAATTTGCGTTTCTGAACACGAAGTTATACTCTCGAAACTGCGGGTTAGCTACTCCGAAGGAACGGCTGATGCTAAAGTGTTTGACTCTATGCCAATAGCTGACGTTCTACAACGACTTGACTCTGTACTTCAGAATTCATAACGAGAATTAATGTTTCTGTTGACAAACAGTGTGCAGCGGTTCTTCTCCCGGAATACCTGGTTCCATTCTCGGAATATCTGGATATGTGAAGCTATTGACTTAGATGTGCGACTTTCAGAGAAGGTTGTAAGGTTCTCGAACGGATAGACACTAGATCTTCTAATTCCTTCATGAAGTTTAGGTACCCGCCACAAAAATGTATACTAATTTCTTCTGTGAACACGATCTTATACTGTCGATGATGCCGGAGAGTTCCGAGGAATGTAAGGCTTTCGCTGAAACGTTTGACTTTATGCCAATTGACAACGCTCTATAACACTTTGACTCTCTACCTTAATATTCAGACCGTGAATAAAGGTGTCAATTGCCAGTATTCTTCTGCGGACATACTCTCCGTTTTCCGGGGCTGCTTCTCGGAATCACGGGATAGGTGAAGCTATTGACTTAGCCGTCGTCTCTCACCGACTGCGGTAACGTACTCGAACGGTTTGACCCTCGATCTGCTAATTCATACATGAAATTATGGTGCTCGTCACAGAAATGTATACTGGTTTGTATCATTGAGCACGGTGCTGTACTCCCGATAGAGCGAGTTAGTTTTTCTGGGGGAAATGCATTCTGTGACAAGTTTCACCCTACAGCTAAGGGCATTGTTCTACAGCAGCTTGACAGCTTGCTTTGATATTCAAACCGTGAATTAACCTGACTACTGCCCATAATCTTGAGCGTATTTACTTCCGGAGTACCTGGATTGCCACTCTCAATCGCAGGGTAGGTGAAGCTATTGACTAATGAGTTCGACTCTCCAACAGGGTGGCAGCGTTAATAACCGGTTTGACACTCGATCTTCTAATGCACACATGAAATTAAGGTGCCCGATACTGAAATGATTATTTTTTTCCATCTCTGAACACCCAGTTATACTGCCGTTGACGCGGGTGAGGTTTGCGGTAGCTAAGATATTCGATAAAAAGTTTGACTCTATTCGAATACATAACGATCTACAACGGTTTGCCGTTTTACTCTAATACTGAAACTGCGAATTAAGGTACCTATTACCATTACTGATGAGCGCATTTCCTCCCGGAATATCTCGTTTGACTTTTGGAATCACAGGATATATGCAGCCATTGACTGACCGGTTCGAATCTGAAAGAAGGTGGCAACTTTCTCGAAAGGTTTGGCCGTATATCTTCTTATTCATAATTAAATTAATGTCCCCGTCACTAAAATATTTACTGATATGATCCTATGCACAAGAAATAATACTCTCGAAACGGCGGGTTTGCTTCTCCGGAGGTAAATCGATCGGTAATGTGTTTGACCCACTACCAACAGGTACCGTTCTACAACGGTTTGACTGTCGGTTTTAATATTCAAACTGTGGATTAAAGTGCCAATTGCCAATACTCCAATGGGCATTTCCTCCAGGATTATCTGATTTGAGAATCGGATTCACAGTATAAGTGAAGCCATTGACATATACAATTGACTCCCAGAGAATAAAGGAGCGATCTCGAACGGATAGACACCAGATTTGCTAATCCCTACATGAAGTTAAGGTGCCCGTCGCTATAATGTGTACAAATTTACCTGTCTCATCACGAAGTAATACTCTCGACACAGCGGTTTACGTTTTCGGAGGGTATGGTTTTCGGTAAAACTTTTGGCATTATACTACTAGGTATCGTCCAACAAGCGTAAGACTCTGTACTTCAATATTCTGAACGTGATTTAAGGTGTCAATTACCAATAGTGTACAGCGGATGGACTCCCGAAATACCTGGTTTGACTCTCGGAATCGCAGGATAGGTGATTCTATTGATATAGCCGTTCACATCTCGAGGATTGTGCTATCGTTGTAGAACAGCTTGACCGTCTGTCTATTAGTTGACACAATAAATTAAGCTTCGCGTCTCTATAATGTATAGTAATAAGTTGCTCTGAGCACGATGTTATCCTCTCGATACAGCGGATGAGACGTTTGGTGCGTACGGACTTCAGTAAGACGACTGACTTTATACCAATTGTTGACGATCACAAAATTATTGACGCTCTACTTTGACATTCAAGACGGGAATTATGTTTTCTAATGCCAATCCTGTTCAGCAGATTTACTCCCGAAATACCAGGTTTTATTCTCGGAATAACTGCATATGTGAAGCTATTGACATAGATGTGCGATTTTCAGAGAATGTTGTTAGGTTCTCGAACGGATAGACCCTCGATCTTCTAATTCAGACATGAAATCAACGTGACCCGTTCTAAAATGTCTACCATTTTGTTTCCACGAACAAGGGTCCAATTGCAAATACCATTAACCGAATTTACTCCCGGCTTTGCAGTCGCAGTTATAGGATAAGTTAAGCTACTGACATAGCCGTTCGAATCCCAATGAAGGTGGTCACTTTCATCAACGGTTTGATACTCGATATTGCATTTCATACATGAAATTAAGGTACACGTCACTGAAACTTATTCTAATGTCTTTCACTGAACACGGAGATATGCATTCGATACAGCGAGTTTGGTTCTCGGAAGGTATGGATTTCGATAAATATTTTACTCTGTGCCAATATGTATCGTTCTACAAAGACTTGACTCTGTACGTTCATATTTATTCCGTGCATTAAAGTGTGTATTGCCAATATTGCTCATTGGTTTTACTACCGGAACACCTGGTATGACGCTCGGAATCACAGGATAGGTGAAGCTATCGACTTAGCCGTTCGGCTCGCAATGAGGGTGGTAATGTTATCGAACTGTTTGACACAAGATCTTCTAATTTATACATGAAGTAAAGGTGCCCGTCACTAAAATTTACAGTAATTTGTTCCACTGAACTCGATGCTATACGCTCGATACGGCGGGATAGCTCCTCGGACGGAATGGCTTTCGGTAAAGCGTTTGACTTTGTAGAAACTGGTAACGATCTCAAGCGGGGTGATGCTCTATTTTAATATACGAACCGTGGAGTAAGGTCTCTGTTGCCAATACTGTTTAGTGGATTTACTCCTTATTACCTTATTTGCCTGTCGGAATCACAAGTACTGGGGAATCTATTAACCTAGCCATTCGAATCACAGGGAGGGTGGTAATATCCTCGAACGGTTTCACCTTCGATAACACAATTCATACATGAATTTAATGAACCGTCAATAAAATGAGTACAAATGTGTTTCCCTAAACGCGAAGTTATACTCTAGATACGGCGATTTAGCTTCTCAGGCGGTAAGGTCTTTGGTAAAGTGGTTGACTTTATACCAATAGGTGACGTTCTCAAACAGTTTCATGATCTACTTTAATATTCAAACCGTGATATAAGATGTCCGTTGCGAATAGCGTACAGAGGATTTAGTCTCGGAATATCTGGTCTGACCATCGGAATAACAAGGGAAGTGGAGCTATTGATTCTACGTTCGTCTCTCAAAGAATGTGGGATCGTTCTAGAAATATTTGAATGTCGATCTTTCTATTCATACATGAAACTATGTAGGTCGTCTGCTATTATGTTCACTAACCTCTATCTCTGGACAGGAAGCTATATTCTATGTACAGCGTGTTTTGATCTCACAGTGTAATGTTTTCGGAAAACGTTTGATTTCAAACAATTGGTAACGTTCTCAAACGGTCTGGCGTTCTATTTTAATGTTCAATTAGTTATGGTGTCCATTGCTGATAGAGTGGAGCGCATTTACTCCTGGAATACCTGGTCTGTCCCTCGGAATCGCAGGATAGCTGAAGCAGTTGACTTAGCCGTTCGACTCTTATAGAAGGTGGTGAGTGTCTCGACAGGAATGAGACCCGATATTCAAATTCATACATGAAAATAAGGTGCCCGTCATTAAAGTGTGTAGCAATTCTCCTTTCTGAACCCGATGTTACACTCTCGATACAGAGGGTTAGTTCTTCGGAGGGAAAGTTCTTCGGTGGAATGTTCGACTTAATACCAATTGGAAACGCTCTCAGACGTTTTGCCGCACTACTTTAATACTCATTCCGCGAATTAATGTGTCTATTGGCAACACTGTTCAGCGGCCTCACTCCCGCAATAACTGTTTAAATCTCGGGATTGCATGATAGGTGAAGCTATTGACTTAGTCGTTCGTCTCTCACAGAAGGTGGCAACATTCTCGAACGGTTGGAGAGTCGACATTCTAATTCATATATCAACTTAAGGTGAAGTCACTAAATTGTATACTAATGTGTTTCCCTGCTCACGAAGTTATACTCTCGATATAGCGGGTTAGTTTTTTGGAGGGTATGGTATTCGGCAAAACGATTGACTTTATTCCAATTCGTAGCTCTCAAACGGTTGATGCTCTATTTTAATTTTCAAATTGCGAAATAAGGTGGCTATTATCAATGATGTTCAGCGAATTTACACCCGACACAGCAGGCTTGATTCTCGGGGTCACAGGATGTGTGATACTACTGACTTAGTCCTTCGTCTCTCACAGAAGGTGGAAAATTTCTCGAACGCCTTGACCACGATCTTCTGATTCGTGCATGAAATTAAGGTCCTCGCCTCTAAAATGTATACCATTTTGTACCTCTGAACACGGCAATATACTGTCAGTGCAGCGGGTTAAATTTCTGGAAGGTATAGTCTTCTGTAAAACGTATAACTTTATACAAATTGGCAATGATCTAAAACGGTTTGACGCCGTGCTTTAATATTTAAACTGTGAACTAAGATGTTAATTGCCAATTCTCTTCAGCGGACGTACTCCCGGAATACCTGGTTTGACTTTCGGAAGCACAGGATATGTGAAACTCTTGACTTAGCTGTGCGAAGCTCAATGAAGCTGGTAACGTTCCCAAACTGGCACTCGATCGTATATTTCATAAATAAAAGTAGCTTTCCGGACACTAAATTAAAAACTAATGTCTTTCTCGGGCCCGAATTGTTGCTCTCGATACAGCGTGTTATGTTTTCGGAAGTTTAGATATTCGGTAAATGTTTGAATCTATAGTAATAGGTATCGTTCTACAACGGTTTCACTGTGTACTTTAATGTTCATATCGTGAATTAAGGCGTTTATTGCGACTATTTCTCAGCGGATTACTCCTGGACTACCTGGTACAAATCTCAGCATAACAGTATTATTGAAGCTACTGAACCAGCCGTTCGATTCTAAAGCTATGTGGAAACGTTCTCGAAAGGTTTGACTCTCGATTTTATTATTCATATATGAAAATGGGGTACCGTCAACTAAAATATCTTCTAATTTGTTTCCATAATCACTACGCGTGGCACTCCCTACATCGGGTTGGGCTTCAAGAAGGTAAGGCCTTCGGAAAATAGTTTGACTAGATACAAATAGGTAACGGTCTACAACGGTTCGACGCTCTCCTTAAATGTTCAAACCGTGAATTAAGGCGCATATTGCTAATACTGTTCAGCGCAATTACTCCTAGATTACCTGGTTCGTCTTTGGAAATACCAGGATCGAGGAAGCTATTAGCAAAGGCGTTCGATTCTCTAATTATAATTATTATAATTATTTTCTTAATTCATACATGAAATTAAGGTGCCTTCGGTTAAAAGTTTCACTCTATGCCACTGGGTAACGTGCCAAAACGGCTTGCCTCTGTGTTTGAATATTTATACCGTGAAATAGGGTGCCTAATGCCCACTCTGAACCGCAGATTTACTCACGGAATACCTGATTTGACTCTCCGAGTCGCTGGATATGTGAAGCTATTGACTTAGCCGTTCGACTCTCAGAGAAGGTGGTAGCGTGCTCGAACGGTTTGACCCTCAATCCTCAAATTCATAGATGAAATTAACGTGCTCGTCACTAAAATGTTTAATAATTTGTTTTTCTGAACACTGTGTTATACTCTCCAAACTGCGGGTTAGCTATGCTGTAGGTTCAATGTTTGATTCTACGCTAATAGCTAACGTTCTCCAACGGCTAGACTCTCGATCTTCTAATTCACACATGAAATTATGGACGCCGTCACTAAAATATATACAAATTAGGTTCCGTGAATACGAAGTCATACTCTCGATACAGCGGGATTGGTTCTCGGCAGGTAAAACCTTCGTAAAAAAGGTTGACTCTATAACAGTAGGTAACGTTCTACAGTGGCTTGACTCTATTCTTTAATACTTAAAGCGTGATATAGCATGTGTAATTCAAATACAGTACTGAGGGTTTAGTCGCGGAATACCTGGCTTCGCTCTCGATATCACTGGATAGGTGAAGCTATTGACGTAGCTGCTCTACGCTCGAAGACGGTGGTTACTTCCTCGAACGGTTTTACACTGGACCTTTTAATTCATACATGAAATTGAGGATGCCCGACACTTAGATGTATACTAATTTGCTTCTCTGACCATGAATTTATACTCTTGATGCTGCTAGTTGGTAATGTCCTCGGTCGGTTTGACTCACTACATTAAAATTCAAACCGAGGATTAAGGAGTCCATTATCATAATTGTTCAGCGGACATACTCCCGGTATGCCTGGTTTTACATTCGAAATCCCTGGATGGATGAAGTTATGGACTATAGCCATTGGCCTTGCAAGGAGGATGGTAATGTTCTCGAACGGTTTGGCACTCGATCCTCGTATTCATACATGGAGGTAAAGTGTCCGTCCGCCAAAATATCTGCAAATTTGATCACGTGAAGGGTTAGCAAGACAATCGCTACAGCGGGCAGGGTCCTCGGATGGTAAGACATTCGCTAACCAGTGTTACTCTATACCAATATGTAAGGATCTGCAGCGGATTGACTACGTACTATGTCATTTACACCCTGAATTAAGGTCACCACTGTCAATACTGCCCAATGGATATACTCCCGGGATACCTGGTTTCACATTCGGTATCGCAGTATGGTTGAAGCTATTGCATTAGGCTTTCGGCTCTCAAGGAACGTGGTAACACTCCCGAACGGCTTGACAGTCGATATTCTAGTTCATTGATGAAATTACTGTGCCAGTCACTAAAATGAACACTATTTTACTCTTCTGAACACAAGGATATAATCTCGATACAGTGGGTTAGCTATTCGGATGGTATGGCCGTTGGTAAAAGGTTTGTCTCTATACCAATGGGCAACCAACTACGACGGGTTGACCGTCTGCTTCAATTTTCACACCGCTCATTAAGGCGTAGGCTGCCAATGCAGTGCAGGGCATTTGCTGCCGGATTACCTGGTGTGACTCTCGGATTCACAAGATAGATGAAGCATTTGAGATAGCCGCTCCACTCTTACAGAAGTTGGTAACATTCTCGATCGCTTTGACTCTCAAAGTTTATATGTATACGCGAATACGTGGTGTTTGTCTGCGAGAATGTATATTAATATGTTTCCGAGAACATTAAGCAAAACTCTCGTTACTGCGAGCAGTGTTCTCTGAAGATAGGATATTCGGTAAAAAGAATGAACGAATGAATTTTCCTTTTTTCTTTCTTGACGCGAGAGGAATCTTCCAATCATGCCCCGGCCCCCTGAGGTGGAGGCCAGGGGTCTGTGAGATTCTTATCCACTGAACCCCCTGCGGTGGTTCGTTCTCTTCACACATGGGAGGCCCGGTATGACAGGCAACGCTTTCGCGAGCCTAAGACACAGGTGCTTCCTCGCGACTTTAGCTCTCGTTGGGCTCTTCTTCTGGCTTCCAAGCCCAGTCCGCATCTTCCTTCGGCAGTGCCGCGGGACCACTGGCGCGGACCATTTCTCGACGGTCGCTCCCTCGGCCGACCGCCCATGATCCCCTCCTACCGATGGGAAGGCGTAGGGCGGGGACTCGCCCCGCTGCTGGAGGTTCTTCACCGGACGATTACCCGGGATTCCCTCCTCGCGTCAGATTAACACCGGCATGCGGAGCGATGAGCCTGCGTCGCTCTCACCGCAACCGCCGTCCTCTTCCGAGACCACCGCGTGTCTGCATCTGCTCTTGACGACCCCGATCTGCCACCCCCATCCGCTGGATGACCTGCTCGGAGAAGGAGGCCACCGTTTGGCAAACTGGATCGCTCCCAGCCATGCCGGTTACGACGGCATGGAGCGAGAGGTCCCATCCTACGAGCCGCTAGAGCTCCCATCTCACCGTCGCCCAAGCCGGACACTCCACCAGAATGCGCTGCGCGGAGACCACCTCCGTTCCAATGCAAACACCCTGGCATTACCTCCTTCTAGACCATGTGCAGGTACTCCCAGAAGCATCCGTATCCTGGAGAGTAGCTGAGTGAGGCGGAGTATCCGCATTCTGCGGCTCCTCATCCAGTCGCCCAGTACAGGGACGATGGGTCCGACGGCCCGGTGGCGTACGCTGTCCGGCCGGCGCAGCCGCCCCTGCCATATATTCATGACGGACCGCCGGATCTCCCACTCCTTATCTACGATTTCTTCGAGTTCCTCCGATCCTGGACCGGGGTTCCCTACGCGGTAGCCGCGCAGGTGCCCGTTGGTCCGTGCTGCCACTGCCCCCAGCAAGTCCATCGGTGGGAGGCCTTCCAGAACGGCGGCCGCCTCATGGGTGAGGGTGCGGTATCCTGTTGCGATCCTGCTGGCCACCCGGGTGGTATTACACGCTTCCAGCTCCCGCTATGGAACCAGTTGGCCTGGGTCTTCTCCAGTGAGACGCGGAATCCCAGGCGTTCTATGGCCCCAACTACAGCGACCACCCCTTCTTCGGCGCGCAGGGCTGTCTCCTCGTAGTTCATCCCGCTCGTCGCGACCAGGGTACCGTCCGCGTAACACGTGACGCACACTCCGACCGGGAGTGCAGCGTGTAGCACCTCGTCGAACGCTTAGTCCCACAGGATCGGGCCCAGCACCGACCCCTGCGGGATCCCGCACAGACTCGGTGCCGAACTAGTGCAGACATGATATCTGTCCAGGGCAACCCGTTATATGCATTTGCGATGTCGAACCCGATCGTTAGCATCAGCCCACCACGTCAACCGACCCGTTCCGAATGGTACTTGACGCGCAAATGCGTTTCGATGGTCGATCGTCCCTGCCTGAATCCGAACTGGCGATTGTCCAGATCCGGACCGACCGTTGAGAGGTGGGTAGTCAGTCTACGAGCCAACACCCTCTACAACAATATTCTGCCCTCATCCAGCAAGTAGATCAGCCTGTACGCTGACGGAGATTGCTGGGACTTGCCTGGCTTCTGCAGCAATACCACCTTGGCCCTCTTCCATCTCTTCGGGAATCATCCACACTTGAGGCACTCGTCGAAGAGAGCCTTTTACCGAAGGCCTTAACTTCCGAGAATCTAACCCGCTTCCCCGAGTGTGTTACTTAGTGTTCACGGATACGAATCAGTAGACATATTAGCAGACGGAAGGCCGATATTCACGTATGAAAAGAAAAACATTCTGAGAGAGACGAACTGCTAGGTCAATAGCTTCACGTATACGGTGATTCCAAGAGTCACACCAAGTAAACCGGTAGTAAGTCCACTGACCTATTTTGGCAACAGACACCTTAATTCGCGGTCGTAATATTAAAGTAGAACGTCAAACCGTTTGAGAGTTTCGTGTAATGTCAAAAGTTTTACTGAAGACCTTACACTCCGAAAGCCTTTACCGGAGAATCTAGGGTATAACACTGTGTTGACAGGAACAAATTAGTATACATTTCAGTGACGGGCATATTAATTACATGAATGAAATGGAATATCGAGGGTTAAACAGTTTTGAAACGTGTCCACCGTCTTTGCGATTCGTACAATTATGTCAGCAGTCTCACCTATCCTGTGACTCCAGGTTCCAAACCAGGTATTCCGGGAGAAAATCCACTGAACAGCATTGGTAATAGAGACCTCAGTTCATGGTATGAACACTATAGTAGAGAGTCCAACCTTCGGGGAACAATTTTAATTCGTATAGGGTAAACTTTTAAGGAAGGCATTAATTCCGAGAACCAAACCTACTGTATCAAGGGTATAACTACGTGGTCGGAGACAGAAATGAGTATACATTTCAGTGAAGAACACGTTTATTTCTCGCATGAATTAGAAGATCGAGCTTCAACCCTCTCAATAACGTTACCACCTTCTATGAAACGAACGCCTTAGTCAATAGCATCACCTATCCTGTGATTCCGAGTGTCAAACCAGGTATTCCGGGAGTCAATCCGCTGCACGTTATTGCCAATAGTCACCTTCATTCACGGTATGAATATTAATTCATATCAATCCGTTGGAGAACATTACCACTTGGAATACAGTCATTCCTTTCACCGAATACATTACCTTCCTAGAACCTGACCCATTGAGGGCAGTGTCATGCTTAGTGCTCATGGAATGAAATTAGTAGACATTATAGAACAAGCACAGCTTATTTTCGTACATAAATTAGAAGATGGATTTTAATACCGTTCGAGAATGTTACCAGCATCTTTGAGAATTGAACGGCTAGGGGTCTAGCTTCTCCTATCCTGTTATTCCGATATCCAAACCAGGTCTTCCGGGAGTCAATGCACATTGCAGTATTGACAGCATACACGTTAGTTCTCGGCATAAATATTAATTTTGAGGGTCAAACCGTCAGAGAACATTACAAATTGGTATAACGTAATTATTTCAACTAATACATTACCTTCCTGGTAACTAACCCGCTGCAGCTAGTGACTTGCTTAGTGCTAACAGAAACAAATAATTAGAGGTTTACCAGACGTATATCTTATATTCATGTGTCAATAGGAACATCGAGGGACAATCCGTTGCGAGTACGATAGCACCTTATTTGTGAGTCGAACTGCAAAATCTATAGCTACACCTATGCTGTGATACCGAGAGCCAAAGCAGGTATTCTTTGAGAAAATCCGGTGTGCAGAATTGGAAATAGGCACCTCGGCTCATGATATACATATTAATGTACGGAGTCAAACCGTTGTAGAATGTTACTTATTGGTATAGTGTCAAACATTTTACCGAAGGCCTCGCCTAACGAGAACCAAACACACTATGTCGAGAGTAAACATCGTGCCCAAAGAAACAAATTTGAATACTTTATAGAGACGGGCACGTTAATTTCATGTGTGAATTAGAATATGGAGAGGCAAAGTGTCCCAGAACGTTAATCTTTGAGTGACGCACCGGTAAGTCAATAGCGTCACCTATCCTGATATTTCGATAGTCAAACCAGGTACTCCGGGAGTCAATCCGATGAACAGCATTGGCAATAAACACCTTATCTCGCGGTATGATAATTAAAGTACAGGCTTTATCCGTTGGAGAATATTAGCAGTTGCTATAAAGTCAGCCTTTTTTCCAATTACCATACCGTCCATTAACCGTATGATGTATTCCGGGAGTAAATCCGCTGACCCGCTATGCAATTGACATCTTATGTTACGGTATGAATATTAAAGTGGAAGGTCAAACTGTCGGAGATCATTACCAGTTCATATAATGTCATTCTCCTAACCGAACACCTTACCTTCCGTGAACCTAACTAGCTTTGGCAAGTGCCTTGCATAATGATGACAGAAACAAATTGGTAGATATTTCAGCAGACTGGTATCACATTTTCGTGTATAAATAGCAAAATCTAAAGTCAAACCGTTAACAATCGGATCCACATTCCTAGGAAGTCGAACGGCTAAGTAAATAGCTTCATCTCTCCCGTGATTCCAAGAGTCAAGCCATGTATTCGGCGAGTAAATCCGCTGAAAAGTATTGGCAATAGACAGCTTAATTCAATGCATGAATACTCAGGTAGAGAGACAAACCGTGGGACAACATTACCGAATGGTATAAAGTCATTCTCTTGGCCGAGTACCTTACCATCCGAGAATCCAAACCGCTGTGCCGGGAGTATAACTTCGTATTCATAGAAGGAAATTTGTAATCATTTCAGTGTCGGGCACCTTAATTTCGTGTATGTATTTGAAGATCGAGTGTTAAACCGTTGGAGAGCGATACCAACTTCCTTGAGAGTAGAACGGCTAAGTCATTATCGTCATCTATCATGTGATACAGAGAGTCCTATCAAGCATTCCTGTAGTAAATCAGCATCTGCAACGGACACCTTAATTCACCGTATTAATATTAAAGAACTGGATCAAACCGTTGTAGAACGCTACCTGCTGGTATAGAATGAAACTTTTTACCGAAGGCCTTATCTTCAGAGAACCTATCCCGCTGCATAGAGAGTACATCTTCGTGATCAGGGAAGAAATTTTTTACGCAATTTCGTCATGAGTACCTCAATTTCATGTATGGATAAGAAGATCGAGGGATACACCGATCGACAGCGTTAGCACCTTCATTGAGTGTCGCATAGCTCAGGAGTATCATCATGTATCCTGTGATTCCGAGAGTCAAACCAGACATTACTGGAGGAAATCCGCTGAATTATATAGGCAACTGACATGATATTTCACGGATTGGACATTTAAGTAGAAAGGCAAACTGTGGGAGATCATTATCATTTTGTATAGAGTCACTATTTTCACGAAGGCCTTACCTTCGGAGACCATAACCCGCTCCATTTAGAGTATAACTTCGTGTTTGGAGAAACACATTAGAATACATATTCGTGATGGCAATATTAATACATGTATGCATTAGAATATCGATGTTCCATCCGATCGAGATCGTTACCACCCTATTTAATGAGCCGAATGTCTACGCCAATACCTCCGCCTATCCTGTGAATTCGAGAGTCAAACCAGGTATTCCGGGAGAAGTCCGCTGAACAACTTTTGCAATAGGTACCATAATTCACGGATTGAAAGGTAAAGGAGAGCGTCAAACCGATAGAGAACGATACCAATTGATATAAAGTCAAGCGTTTTATCGAAAGTCTTACCTTCTGCAACCCTCACACGCTTTATCGAGAGTAAATCTTCGTGTTCAGAGGATTACACTAGTAAACATTTTAGTGATGGGGACCTTAATTTCATTATGAGATAAACGATCGAGGGTCAAACCATTTGGGAACGTTTCAGCCTTCTTGGAGTGCCGAACGGATAAGTCAATAGCATCACCTACACAATAACTCAGAGAGTCTAACTAGGCAGTCCTGGAGTAAATCCGCTAAAAAGTAGTGACAGTAGACACCGTAAATCACGATATGATTATTAATGTAGAGCGTCAATCCGTCTGAGAAAGTTACCAATTGGTAGAGTGTCAAATGTTTTACTGAAGGCCTTACCCTACAAAGCTTACCTCGCTGTATCGAGCGTTCAACGTCGTGTACAAGGGAACAAAATTCTATACATGTTAGTTACGAGCACCTTAATTTCGTCTATGGTAGAGGAGATCGAATTTCATCAATTCTAAGTCAGTGGCATCATCCATAAAGCGATTCCGCGAATTAATGAAGGTATTCCGAGAGCAAATCCGCTGCACAGTATTGGCAACAAACACCTTAATTCCCTTTATGAATATTAAAGTACAGACTCGTGCCGTTGTGGACGGTTACCCATTGGGATATATGTAAAATTCATCCAGGAGGACACATCATCCAAGAACCTAACCCGCTTTATTGAGAGTGTAACTTCGTGTTCAGGGAAGAGCAATAGTATACATTTGAGGGACGGTACCTTAATTTCATGTATGAATTAGGAGATCGATTATCAAACAGATTCAGAACGTTACCACTATTTCAGAGAGTCGCACAGCATAGCCAATAGCTTCACCAGTCCCGTGATTCCGCGAGTAACACCAGGTATTACGGGCGAAAATCCGCTATACAATATTGACACCAGCCACCTTAATTGACGGTATGAATACTGAAGTACAGAGTCAAACAGCTGTAGAATGTTACGCACTCCTACAGAGTTAACTTCTTATAGAATGCCTTATCGTCCGAGAAGCTAACCCGCACTATGAAGGGTATAACTTCGTGTTCAGGGAAGAAAATTAGTACACACACTAGTTATGGACGCCTTAATTTCATGTATTAAGTAAAAAGCTCAATGGTCACACCGTTCGAGAACGTTGCCAACCTCTGTGAGAGACGATACGGCTTAGTCAATAGCTTTACCTACAGTGAGATTGCAAGAGTGAAACCCAACATTTCGGAAGTAAATCACCAGTACGTCATTGGCCATAGACGTTATAATTAACCGTATCAATGTTAAAATACCGAGGCGAATCATTGTAGAAAGCTACCAACTAGCATGGGATCAAATTTTATACCGACGGCCTTACCATCCGAAAACATAGCCCGCTGTATCCAGAGCATAGCAGCGTGTTCAGAGGAACGAATTAGTAATCATTTTAGTGACGGTCACCTTAATTCGATGTTCAAAACGGAAGATCAAATGTCAAACCGTTTGATAACGTTACCACCTTCATTGATAGACGAACGGCTGAGTCAACTGCTTCACCTATCCCAGGAATCCAAGTGTCAAACCAGGTATTCCGGGTGTAAATGCGCTGTACCCTACTGGTAATAAACACCTAAATTCACGGTTTCAATATTAAAGCAGACAGTCAAACCGTTGGTGAACCTTAGCTATTTGCATAGATGCGAACTCTTTCCGGAAGGCCATACCTCCCGAGAAGTCCAACCCGCTGTAGGGAGAGCCTTGCTTAGTACTCATGAAAACATGCAAGTTGACATTTTAGCGGCGCGCATCTTAATTTCATGTATGAATATGCAGATCAAATGTCAAACGGTTCGTGATCGTTAGCGTCTTGTTTGAGCGTCCAACGGATAAGTCTGTAGTTTCACCTATCCTGTGATTTCAAGCATCATATCAGGTAATGCGGGATTAAATGCGCTGAAGTGTATCGGCAAGTGACACATTAATTCGCGGTATGGATATTAATGTAAGGAGTAAAGCCGTCGGAGATCAAGAACAATTCGAATAAAGTCATTTCTCTTACCGAATGCATTACATTCCGAGAACCTAACCCGGTGTATCGTGAGTATAACTTCCTTTTCAGAGAAGCAAATTTATGCCCAATTTTGTCAGGGGCAACTTAATTTCATGTATGAAAAATATGATACAGGGACAATCAGTTCGAGATCAATACCGCCCTCTTCGAGATTCGAAAGTCTTAGTCAAAAGCTTCACCTACCCTGTGATTCCGAGAGTCATACCGAGTATTCCGGAAATAAATCGGCTACAGCAGTATTAGTAATAGATACCATAATTCACGGCTCGAATATTAATGTTCAGAGTGAAACCGTTGTAGAACAATACATCTTGCAATAGAGTCCAAATTTTCCCGACGGCTTTAGATTCCGGAGACAATTGCCGCTGCATCGAAAGTATAACTTCGTTTTCAGTGGATCAAATTAGTAAACATACTAGTGACGGGTACCATTATATCATATTGAATATGAAGGTCGAGGATCAAACTGTGCCAGAACGTTACCACCTCTGTGAGTGACGAACGGCTAGGCCAATAGCTCCACCTATCCTGTGATGCCGGGAGTCACACTAGGAATTCCTGGAGTATGTCCGCTGAACTGTATTAGCAATATTATTGGCAATGTACTGAAGCAAGCAGTTGTAGATGGTTACCTCAATATCTCAATATCTCAATCTCTAGCAATGTAGAGAGTCCACTTTGCACAGAGTGCCTTCCTTTTCGCGAACCTAACCCACTGTATCGAGAGTATAACTACGTTTTCTGAGAGTCAAATTGGTATATGTGTTAGAGGCAGGCCTCTTAATTTCACGAATGGTTTTGATGGTCGAGTGCCAAACTGTTTGGTAACGTTACCACCTTATATGTGAATCCAACGTCTATGCCAATAGGTTCACCTATCCAGTGATTCTGAGAGTAAAACCAGGTATCCCCGGAGTAAATCCGCTGAACATTATAGATAATAGAGACCTCCATTCTCGGTTTGAATTTTAAAATAGAACTTCCAACCGTTTGAGAGCATTACAATTTGGTATAAAGTCAAACTGTCTAGCGAAGGCCTAACCATCCGCGAATCTCACCCGCTGTATCGAGAGTCTAACTTCGAGTTTTGGGGAAAAAATTAGTATTTATTTCTGTGACGGGCACGTTAATTTCACGCATGAATTAGAAGGTCAAGGGTCAAACCCTCCTGGACCGTTACAAGCTTCTGTCATATTCGAACCGCTACGTCAATAGGTTTACATATCCTTTGCTTCCGAGTGTCATAGCCGGTATTCCTGAATTATTTTCGTTGAACAGTAGTGGCAATAGGCACCTTAATTCACGGTTTGAATATTAAAGCGGAACGTCAAACCGTTGTACAGCATTGGAGTAGAGCCAAACTATTTACCGATGGACTTACCTTCCGAGAAGCTAACAAACCCTCTGTATCGACAGTATAACTTCGTGTATAGAGAAGATCATTAATTTACATTTTAGTGGCGGGCACATTTATTTCATGCATGAATTGGAAGATCGAGAGTCAAAGGGTTCGAGAACGTTACCACTCTCTTTGCGGGACGAACAGCTATGTCAGTAGCTTCACTCATACCGCGATTCCGAGAGGCAACCTCGGAAAACGGAGAGTAAGTCCGCTGGAGAGTATTGGTAGTGGACACATTAATTCACGGGTTGAATAGTAAGGAAGGGCGTCAAACCGTTTGGGAGAATTGCCACTTGCTACAGCAGGTTAGGTTCTAGGAAGGTAAGGTATTCGGTAAGAAGAATGACTTCATACGAATAGGTAACTGTCTGCAACGGTTTGACGACTTAGGTTATTAGTCAAACCGTGAATTATGGTGTCTATTGCTAATACTGTTCAGCGGGTTTACCCCCGGAATACATGGTATATCTCCCGGAATCGCAGGATATGTGAAGCTATTGACTTAGCCCTTCTGCTCCCAAGGAGTGTGGTGACGTTCTCGAACCGTTCGGCCATCGGCCACCAGATTCATAGTTGAAACTAAGGTGCCCGTCGCTGAAATCTATACTAATTTTCTACTCTGAACACGAAGATATAATATCGAATCAGCGGGTTACGTTCGCGGGCAGTAAGGCCTTCGGTAAGAAGTTTGAGTACATTGCAGAGGGTAATGATCTACAACGGTTTGACTGTTGACTTTAATATTTATACCGTGAGATTGGGCGCATGATGCCAATACTGTATAGCGAATTTACTACCGAAATACCTTGTTCGACTCACGGAATGACGGGATAAATGAAGCTATTTACTTAGCCGTTCGACTCCCAAAGATGGCATCGTTTTCTAACGGTTGTACTCTCCATTTTGTATTATGCACATGAAAACGTTGTGCCCGTCTGCTAGCATGTCTACTAATTTGTTTCCGTGAACATTATGTATGAAACTCTCTGCAACGCGACAGGTTCTCGGAAGGTAAAGTATTCGGAAAAAAAAGAATGACTTTATACGAATAAGTAACGTTCTGCAACGGTTTGACGCCGTACGTTATTAATCAAACCGTGATTTAAAGTGTCTATTGCCAATAAATTTCAGCGGACTTTCTTCCGGAATACGTGCCTTGTCTCGTGGAGTCATGGAATATGTGAAGCTGTTGACTTAGCCGCTTGTCTTACAGAAGGTTGTAACCTTCGCGAACGGTTATGACTCGATCATCTAATTGAAAAATGAAGCTATGACTCCAAACACAGAAATGTAGAGTATTTTCTGTCTCGGAACACGAAGTTATACTCTCTATACAGCAGGATAATTTTTCGCGGGGTATCGTCCCCGGTAAAACGTTTGACTTTATAGGAAAGGTTAACCATCTCAAACAGTTTGACGCTCTGCATCAATACTCCAATCGCGAATTGAGGTTTCTATTGTTAACAGAGTTGAGCGGATTTATTCCAGTAATACGTGGTTTGACTCTCGGAATCTCAGGATAGCTGAACATATTGACATATCTGTGCGACTCTCAAAGAATGTGATATCGTTTTCGGACTATTCGAACGTCGATCATCTAATTCATACATGAAATCAGGGTGCCCGTCTCTAAAACGTTTACGTATATGTATCCGAAGGCACTAAGCACAGCACACCCTACAAAGGGTTGGTCTACTCGGGAGGTAAGGCGTTCGGTGAGAAGTTTCATTCCATACGAGTAGGTGACGTTCTACAAGGGTTAGACGCTCTACTTTAATGTTCGAACCGTGAATTCAGGGCCCAATTGCCAATACTGTTCAGTGGCTTTACTCCTGGAACACCTGGTCTGACTCTCCGAATAACAGGATAGGTGAAGCTATTGACTTAGCCGTATGTCTCTCACAGAATCTTGTAACGCTGTCGAACGGTTGGACTAGCGATATTCTAAATCATACAGGAACTTAAGGTGCCGGCACTAAATTGTATACTAATGTGTCTCTCTAAACACGAAGATATACTCTCGATACGGCGGGAGAGAGCATCTCGGATGGTATGGCATTCGGTCAAACGCTTGCCTTTCTAGCAATTCTAACGTTCTCAGTAGGTGAGACGCTCTATTTTAATATTCACTCCGCGAATTAAGGTATCGATTGCTAATACTGTACAGCCCATTTACTCCCGGAATATCTGGTATGGCTATTGAAATCACAAGATAAGGTAAAGCTATTGACTCTGCCGTTCGAGTAAATCGATTCAAAGTATGTGGTAACGTTCTCAAACGGTTTGTCAGTCGATCTTCAGTTCTATACATGAATTCAAGTTTAAATTAAGTCTATAGAGCAATAAGCAAGGATATACAACTCTTTGACGCTGTTCTTTAATATTCATTCCGAAAGGTTTGTGTCTAATGCCAGTAATGGACAGCAGGTTTAGACGAGGATTACCCGGTATGACTCTTGGGATCACAGGACAGGTAAAGCTGTTAACTTAGCCGATCGACTGTTAAAGACAGTGGCAACGTTCTCGAAAGGTTTTACTCATGATGTATCTATTCGTGAATTCAAATAAGATGTCCGTCATTAATATGTACACTAATATGTTTCCCTCAACACGAAGTTATAATCTCGATACAGCGGGTCTACTCTTGGAAGGAAATGCCTTAGGTGAAACTTTAAAACTTGACTTTATGGAAGTATGTAACGTCCTATAATAGTTTGACGGTCTGCATTAATATGCGCACCCTGAATTTATGTATCTATTGCCAATACTTTACAGGCATTTACTTCCGGAGTACCTCATTTGACTCTCGGAATCGCAGGCTTGTTTGATGGTTTTGAGTTAACTTATCGACTTTCGAAGACGGTCTTAGAGTTCTCGAAATATTTATCCCTCGATCTTCGAATTCAAACATGAAATTGTGATGCCCATCCCTAAAATGTATACTAATGTCTTTCTCTAAGTATGAAGTCATACTCTAGATGCAGCTGGATAGATTTCTCGGAATGTAACGCTATCGGTAGAAAGTTTGTCTCTATACAATTTGTTTACGTTATACACGGTCTGACTATGTACTTTAATATTTATGCCGTGAATTGCGGTGCCCCTTGCCAACACTATTCACCGGATTTACTACCGTAATACCTGGTTTGAGACTCGAAGTCATAGGCTACGTGGAGGTACTGACTTAGCTGTGCGGCTCTCAAGAAAGGTGGAGACGTACTCGAACGGTTTGACTCTCGATCTGCTTATCCGTACATTAAGTTAAGGTATCCTATCTGCTGCAATACCATCTATTTAGTGGGGTGAACATTAAGCTAGTCTCTTGCTGCAGTAGGTTTCATTCGCGCAAGGAAAGGTTTTCGGCAAAAAGTTTGACTCTATTCCAACTTATAACGTTCTCCATCGGCCTGAATCTCTACTTCAATATCCATACCGTGAAGTAAAGTGTCCATTGACATTACAGAACAGCTTATTTACTCCTGATAGACCTGGTGTGACTCTCGGCATCACAGGACAGTTGAATTTTTTTTCATAGATGTACGATTCTCAAAGAAGGTGGTACAGCTCTGGATCGGTTTGCCTCACGATCTTCTCATTCGTATATAAAAATATGGTGTGCTTCTGCTATAATGTCTACTAATTTTTTTTCCGTGGGAACTAAGCATGGCAATCGCTACGACGTCTAGAGTCCTCGGAATGTAAGGTATTGGTTAAAAAGAATGACTTTTTACCAATTGGTATTGTTCTCTGTCGGTATGACACCCTAACATTTATATTCATAGCTAGAACTATGGTGTCTATTGCCAATACTGTTCAGCCGATTCACTCCCGAAGTACCTGCTTGACTCTAGGTTCCGCATGACAGTTGATGCTATTGACATTGCCGTTCGTCTCTCGTAGATGGTGGTAACATTCTCGAGCGGTTTGACAGTCGATCTCCTAATTCATGCATAAAATTAAGGCGCCCGTCAGAATACTAATTTCTATCTGAGAACACGAACTTATTCGCTCGATGAAACCGGTGAAATTCGCGGAAGGTAAGGTCTTCGGTAAAACGATTAACTTTATATCAATTGGTAACGTTCTCAAATGGCTTGACGCCCTATTTCAATATTCAATCCGCAAATTAAGGTGTCCATTGCCAATACTGTTCAGCGTATTAAATCCTAGAATACCTGGATTTGCTCTAGAATCCTCACACGATGGGTGAATCTATTAACTTCGCTGTTCGATTGTCAAAGAAGGTGGTAGATTTCCCGAACGGTTGGACTGCCGATTTTTCTATACATACATGAATATAGGCCTTCCGTGTGCTAAAATGTCAACTAATATGTATCAGTGAACGATAAGCAACACACTCAGTGCAGCGTGATAATTTCTCGGAAGGTAAGGTAATTGGCAAAAAGGCTGTCTTTATAGCAGCTGCTAATGTCCTCCAACAGATAAAGCCTGTACATTAATTTTTATACCGCGAGATAAGGTGTTTATTGCCAATGCTGTTCATCGGATTGACTCTCGGAGTACCTGGTTTGACTATCGAAATATCAGGATAGGTGACACTATTGACTTACCTGTGCGTCACTCAAAGATGCATATAACGGGATAGAGGAGAGAGTTTGGCCTCTCCATATTCTAATTCATGTATGAAATTAAGGTGCCCGTCACTAAAAGGTGTACGAATGTGTTCCCTTGAACACGACGTTATGCTATCGCTTCGGCGATTTAGCTTCTCGGGTGGTAAGGTCTTCGGTAAAGGGATTGATTTTATACCAATACGTGACGTTCTCAAACAGCTTCATGATCTACTTTAATATTCAAACCGTGATATAAGATGTCCGTTGCGAATAGCGTACAGAGGATTGAGGTCGCGGAATATCTGGTCTGACCATCGGAATAACAAGGGAAGTGGAGCTATTGATACTACGTTCGTCTCTCAAAGAATGTGGGATCGTTCTAGAAATATTTCAATGTCGATCTTTCTATTCATACATGAAACTATGTAGGTCGTCTGATATTATGTTTACTAACCTGTATCTCTGGACAGGAAGCTATATTCTATGTACAGCGTGTTTTGATCTCACAGTGTAATGTCTTCGGTAAGACGTTTGACTTCAACCAATTGGTAACGTTCTCAAACGGGACTGGCGTTCCATATTAGTGTCCAATTAATTATGGTGTCCATTGCTATTAGAGTGGGGCGCATTTACTCCTGGAATACCTGGTCTGTCCCTCGTAATCACAAGGAAAGGTGAAGCTATTGACACAGCCGTTCGAGTCTCAGAGAAAGTGGTAACGTTCTCCAACGGTTCAGCCCTCGATTTTATTATTCATACAGGAAATAAGGGTACCCGTCACTGAAATGTAAACTAGTATGTTACTTTCAACAAGAAGTTATGCTTTCGACAGGGCAGATTAGGTTCTCGGAAGATTAGGCCTTCGGTAAGAAGAGCGAGTATATATAAATTGTTAACGATCTTCAACGGATTGACAATGTAGTTCAATTTTCAAACCGTGAATTAAAGTGTCTAGTGCCAATCCCGTCCAGCGGATGTAGTTGCGGATTACCTGGTTCACCCCTTCGAATCAGAGGACATGTGATGATATTGGCTTAGCCTTTCGAATTTCAAGAAGGGTCGTAATGTACACGAACTGTTTGACGCCCGATCTTCTAATTCATACATGAAGTAATGGTGCCCGCCACTGAAATCAAGAATAATTTCTTCATCTGAACAGCCTTTTTACTCTCGATACAGCGGGTTAATTTTTCGGAGGGTAAGGTCTTCGGTAAAACGTTTTGACTTTCAAGGAATTGGTAACGTTCTGAAACGGTTGGAAGAAACACTTTAATATTCATACCGTGAATTATGCTGTTTATTGTCAATGGTGTGCTGCGTATTTACTCCCGGAATTCCTGTTTGACTCTCCGAATCACAGGAAATGTGAAGCTATTAACTTAGCCGTTCGTTTCTCGCAGAAGGTGGTAACGATCCCTAACCGTTTGAGGATCGATCTTCTAATTGATACATGAATTTTATGTGCCCGTCACTGAAATGTATACGAATTTCTTCCTCTGATCACGAAGTTATACTCTCCATATAATGCGATAGGCTTTCGGAAGTAAAGGCCTTCGTTAAAGCGTTTGACTCCATAATTATACCTAACGTTCTACCGCGGTTCAACTCTCCAACTATATTATTCGTACCTCGAATTGAGGTGACTATTGCCAAAACTGATCAGCGTACTTACTCCCGGAATACATGGTTTGACCTCTTGGAATCACAGGATAGATGAAGCTAGCTATTGTCTTTGCCGTCCGACGCCCACAGGATGGTAGCATCGTTTTCCAACGGTTTTACTCTCCATTTTGCTATTTACACATGAAAATGTGGTGCCAGTGTGCTATCATGTCAAGTAATTTGTTTCCGTAAGCATTATGCTACACACTCGCTACAGCACGATAGGTTTTCGGAAGGTAAGGTAATCGGTAAAAAGAATGAATTTATACGAATAGGTAACGTTCTGCAACGGTTTGTCGCATTACGTTTAACAATGAAACCGTGAATTAAGGTGTCAATTTCCAATACTGTTCAGCGGAGTTACTCCCGGAATACATGGTTTAACTAGTGGAATATTGGTATAGGTGAAGCTATTGACTTAGCTGTGCGATTGTCAAGAAATGGGATAACGTTCTGGAGCGGTTTGTCGCACGATCTTCTTATTGATGCACGTAATTGTCTACTCTCGAAATCATGGGATAAGTGAAGCAATTGACATAGTCGTTCGACTCTGAATGATGGTGGTAACGTGCGGGAACGATTTGATCCTCGATATCTTGACTCATACATGACGACAACGTGACTAACATGAATACTGATTTCGTACTCTGAACACGAAGTTATACTCTCGATACAGCGGGCTAGGATCTCGGAGGGAAAAAATTTGACTATGTACAAATAGGTACCCTTGTACACCGGTTTTACTGTATTCATTATATTTATACTGTGAATTAGGGTGACTATTGCAAATAATGTATAGAGAATTTACTACAGGTATACCTGGTTAGACCCTCGGAATCACAGGATAGGAGAAGATATTGACTTACTTGTGCGAATCCCAAACAAGGTGGTAACGATCTCGAAAGGCATGACTCTCGATCTTCTTATTCATCCATGAAATTACGGTGTGGTCACTAAAATGTCTATTGATTTACTTCCCTCAATACGAAGTAATTCAGTCGATACGGCGGGTAAGGTTCTCGATAGGTAAGGTATTCGGTTAAATGCATGTCTTTATACCGATTGGTAACGTTCTCAAATGTTTGACTCTCTACATTAATATTCCATCCGTCAATTCTATGTGTCGAGGGTAAAAACTCTTCCGCGGATATACGCCCGGCATACCTTGTTTGACTCTGGGATTGACTGGATAGGTGAAGCTTTTGACTTAACCGGTCGAGTCTCAATCAAGGTGGTAACTTTCTCGAACGGTTTGTCCCCTCGAGCTTCCGATTGATATATGAAAATAAGGTACCCGTCTGCTAAAATCTCTAATAATTTGTTTCCGTGTGTATTAAGCAAGATGATCGCTGTCAGCTGGTTCGGTTCCAGGAAGGTAAGGTATTAGTTAAAAGTATTACATTATTCCAATTCGTAATGTTCTCCGACGGCTTGAGTCCCAATATTAATACACATGCAGTGAAATGAGGTGTCTACTACCAATATACATCCGAGGATTTGCTCCCGAAGTGCATCATTTGACTCTCAAAATCGTAAAATAAGTGAAAATATTCACTTATGCGATCCACTATCGAAGAGGATGGTAACATAGTCGCAACGGATTGCCCTCGATCTTCCTATTGACAGATAGATAATAGGTGTCCGTCTGCTAAAATCTTTTCCCAATTTATTTCCATGAGCACTAAGCGAGACAATCGCGTGCAGCGGGTTAGATTTCATGATGGTAAGGTATTGGTTAAAAGAATTATGTTATACCCAATTCCTAATGTTCTTCGGCGGTTTGACTCACAACTGTAATATTCATGCCGAGAGTTAAGGTGTATATTGCCAATACTGTTATTTCGATTTAATCCCGGAATACTTGGCTTGATTCTCGGTGTCACAGCATAGGTGTCGCTCTTGACTTCGGTGTGCGACTCTCAAAGATGATGACATCGTTCTCACACGGATTGTCTAGCGACCATCTTATTTGTATATGAAATTACGGTGTCCATCAGTGAAAGCTACAATAATGTGCTTCTCTGAACGCGAAGTTATACTCTCGATACAGAGGGATTTGTACTAGAATGGTAAGGCCTTCCGTAGATAGTTGCACACTATAACAATAGGTAACGCTCTCCGGCAGGTTTCACGCTCTACTTTAATATTAATACCACAAATTAACATGTAAACTGATAATACTGCAATGTGGATTGACTCCAGCAAGGCCTCGTGTGGCCCTTGCCAATCACAGGGTAGGTGCAGAAATTCACTCATATGTGTGAATCTGGATATAGGTGATAACGTCCTCGATTCGATGAGTATCGACCTTCTTGTTGATACATCAAATTAAGACGCCGGTCACTAAAATGCATACTAATTGATTTCGCTAAAGACGAAGCAAGACACTCCCGACAGCCTGTAAGGATCTCGGAAGGTAAGGTATGCCGTAAAAAGAATGACACAATAGCAACCGGTAATGATCTCACACGATTTAACTCTCTACTTTAATATTAATACGGCGAATTGTGGTGTCAATTGCCAATCCAGTTCAGCGTATTTATTCCCGCATTACCTGATATGACTATCGAAATGACAGGATAGGTGAAGCTATTGACTTAGCCGTTCGTCCCGTAAAGAAGGTGGAAACCTTCTCGAAATGTTTAACTCGCGATTATTCTATTCATACATAAAAATAAGGCTTCCGTCTGCTAAAATGTCTACTGATTTGTTTCCGTGAGCACTAAGCATGACACTCGCAACAGCGGGACTTTTCTACGAAGGTAAGGCCTTCGGTAAAACGTTTGACTTTATGCCAATATATAACGCACTTAAAAGATTCGACCGTCTACCTTAATATTCGAACCGCGGAATAAGTTGTCTATTGCTAAAATTGTTCAGCGCACTTACTGTTTTGACTTTCCGATTCACAAGATATTTGATGCGATTGACTTAGCTGTGAATCAATTACGCTGGTGATGTTCTCGATCGCGATGTATCTTGATGTTGATAATTATACACAGGAATGTGGTGTCCGTCCGCTAAAATGTCTACCCATTTGTTCCGTGAAAAATATGCTGGACACTCGCTACAGTGTGTTAGGTTCCCGAAATGTAAGGTATTCAGTAAAAAGTATGACTTAAAACGAATTGGTAATGATCGCGGACGGTTTGACTCTCTACTATAATATTCATACAGTGAATTGAGGTAACTATTGCCAATGCTGTTCAGCGGATTTACTCCAGGAATACAGCTAGCTCTAGAAATCACAGGAAGGGTGAAGGCATTAACATCGCCGTTCGATTATCAAAACAAGGTGGTAGGTTTCCCGAAAGGTTTGACGCTCAATCTTCTACTTCACACATGAAGTTAATGTGCTCTTCACTAGAATGTATACTAATTTGTTCCTATGATCATGATTTTATACTCTCGATACAGCTGGTTATGCTTCTAGGAAGGTGATGCCGTCGGCAAAATATTAAATCTATTCCAAGTTGTAACGTTCTCCCATCGGCTTCAATCTCTACACTAATTTCCATACCGTGAAATAAGGAGTCAATTGCCAATACAGTTCAGTTCACTCTACTACCGGAATACCTGGATTTATTCTCGGTAATACAAGACAGGTGAAGCTATTGACTTAGACGTTTGCTCTAAAGGAAGGTGTTAACGTTCTGGAACAGTTTGACAATAGATCTTCTTATTCATACTTAAAATTACGTTCCTCATCGCTAAAATGAATACTAATTTCTCCCTCTGAACTCGAAGTTATACTCACCATTCGGCAGCTTATTCCTCGGAAGGTAGGGGGTTCGGTAAAAAGTTTGACCCTTTAACAATTCGTAACGTTCTACATCGGCTTGACTCTGGAATTTATTATGTATGCAGAGAAATAGGGTGTATGATGCCAATACTGCACAGCAGATTTACTTCCGGAATACCTGGTTTGACTATCGGAATCACAGGATAGGTGAAGCTGTTGACATATCCCTTCGAACCATAATGAAGGTCGTAACGTTTTAGAACGGTTAGACAATAGATCCACCAATTTATACACGAAAGTGTGGTATCCGTCGGTAAAACGTATTCATGATAAATCCTCAGAACCCAAAAGGTATAATCTCCACACAGGTGGTTTATTTCCCGGCGGGTGAGTTCTCCGGTAGAACATTTGACTTTATACGATGTGTAACGCTGTCAATCGGTTTGACGCTCCACTGTAATCTTCAAACCGTGAATTGAGGCGGCCATTGCCAATACTTAACGGCGGATTTGCGCAAGGTATACCTGGTATGACTGCCAGAATCACATGATAGGTCAAGCTATCAACTTAGCCGATCGACACACAAAGAAGGTGGTAGCGTTCTCGAACGGTTTGACTCTCGATTTCGCTATTCATTACATGATCAAAACTTGTCCGCCTGCTAATATTTATACTAATTTCTGCTACTGAGCACCATCTTATACGCTCGATACAGTGCGTTAGGCTTTCGGAGGGTGAAGTCTTCCGTAAAACGTTTGACTTTATACAAATTGGTAACGCCATCAAGGGGATTGACGCAGTACCGTAATGTTCAAACCATGAATTAAGGTATCTGTTGCCAACACTGTACAGCAGACTTGTTCCGGAATTGCTAGTTAGACTCTGGATATCACAGGATAGGTGACGCTATTGAATTAGCTGTGCGTCTCTCAAGAATGGTCGTAACGTCCTCCAACTGTTTGGCCGTCGAAATTGTAATTCATACATGAATTCAAGGTGCAGTCACTAAAATGTATACTAATTTGCTTCTCTAGACACGAAGTTATTCTCTCGATAGAGCGCATTTGTTTATCGGAGCGCAAGGCAATCCCTGTGAAGTTTGACCCTACACAAACTGGTAATGATATACGACGGCTGGACGGCCTACTTTAAATATTCAAACCGTGAAGTGAGGTATATGTTGTCAATACTGTTCAGCGCACTTGCTCTCGGAATATCTGGTTTGACTTCCGAAATCACAGGATATGGGAAGCTATTAACTTAGCCATACGAATCTCAAGGAAGGTGTATCGTTCTCGACAGCTCTGCTTCTCGATTTTCTAATACATAAATGAAGTTAAGGTGCCCGTCTGCTAACACGTCTACTAATTTGTTTCCGTGAACATTAAGCAGAACACTCTTTACAGCGCGATATGTCCTTGGAAGGTACGGTATTCGGGAAAATGAATGACTTCATACGAATATGTAGCGTTCTGGAACGGCTTGTCGGTTTACGTTCATAATCACACCGTGACATAGGGTGTCCATTGCAAATACTGTCCGGCCGACTTACTCCCGCACTACCTGAGATGACTCTCAGAATCACCGGATAGATGAGACTTCGACTTAGCCGATCAAATCCCAAAGGAGGTGATAACATTCCCGATCGGATACACACACGATCTTCCAATTTATGTACGAAAATAAGCTGTGCTTCTGCTATAATGTCTCCTACTTTGTTTCCGTGAGTTCTAGGCATGGCACTCGCTACTGCGGGTTAGGTTCTGGGATGGTAAGATATTCGGTAAATATTATAACATTATGCAGTTGGTTATGTTCTCCACCGGATTGACTCCCTACTCTAATATTCAAACCAGGATCAAGGTGTCTATTGCCAATGCTGTTCAGCGGATTTGTTCCTGGAATGCAATGCTTGACTCCCGGAATCGCAGGATACCGTGAAACTGTTGACTTACACGTTCGACTTTCAAAGAGGTTTGTAACGTTCAAGAGCGGTATGACCCTCGATCTTCAAATTCGTACATGAAGTTAAGAAAAGAAAGTTGGTAATTTTCTTAAACGGTATGACACTTTATCTTCGTATTCGTAAATTAACATAAGGTGCGCGTGACTAATATGTTTTCTAATTTGTTCCTGTGAACAAAATACTGTATCCTCGAAACACTGAGTTAGGTTTCCGGTGGGAAAGGCTTCTGTAAATATTTTCACTCTACACCAATATGTAATGTTGTACAACGGCTTGACGGCCTGCTTCGATAATCAAACCGTGAATTAAGGTGTCTATAGCCAACACTACTCAGCGAATTTTCACCCCGGGATATCGTGTGTGACTTTCGGAGTCAAAGGATAGGTGAAGCTATTGACATAGCCGTTCGACTCTTATAGAAGGTGGTAACGGTCTCGACAGGTTTCAGATCCGATCTTCTGTTTTATACTTGAAAATAAGGTGACCGTCTCTAAAATGTATGCTAATTTGATTCGATACTGTTCAGCGGATTTACGCCTGGAATATTAGGTTTATTCTCGGAATCGCAGGAGTGGTGAAGCAATTGTGATTTAGCTGTTCGTCTCTCACAGATGGTTTCAACGTTCTCGAGAGGTTTAGCCCTCAAGCTTCTCATTCATACATGAAGATAGGATGCACGCCAATGAATTGAATACTAATTTCTTCCTCTGGACACGAAGTTGTACCCTCGATACAGAGGTTAATTTTTCGGTGGGTAAGTTCTTCGGTAAAACGGTTTGGCATTATACCATCTGGTATTATACCACAGGATTGGTGGAGCTACTGACAAGGCCGTTCGAATACAAAGGATGGTGGTATCATTCTCGAACGGTTTGATCCTCGATCTTCTATTTCATACACCAAATTATGGTGCGGTCAACAAAATGTATGCTGCTTCCATTGTCTAAACAATAAGTTATACTCCTAATACAGTGGGGGGTTGGATCTCGGAAGGTAAGGCATTCTGCAGGAAGAATGACTTTATACATATTTGTAGCGATTACAAACGGTTTGTCGACCTAATTTAATATTCAAACCGTAATCTAAGGTATCTATTGCCAATACTGAACTGCGGATTTGTACCCAGGGTACCTAATTAACTCTCGGAATCACAGGATATAGGTACAACTATTGACGTAGCTGTGCTGCTGTCAAATAAGGGTGGTAACTTTCTGGAACGGGTTGAGACCCGATTCCGGTATTCATACACTGGAATAAAATGTCCGATGCTGAAATGTGTAGTAATATCTTACCGTGACCACTAACTAAGATACTCCCTAGAGCGTGATAGGCTTCTCGGAAAGCAAGGCCTTCGTTAAAACCAATGTCTTAATACAATTTGGTATCGTTCTCAAACGGTTTGACTCTCTACTTTAATATTCAAAGAGTGAATTAACGTGTCCAGGTCCAAAAACTATTCCGCCGATTTACACCCGCCATGCCTGGTTTTACTTTCGGCATCACAGGATAGGTGTAGCTATTGACGGAACTGTTCGACTCTCAAAGAAGACGGTGACGTTTCCAAAAGGTTTGACCCCCCGGTCTCTATATTTTCATACATGAAATTAAGGCGCCAGTCACTAGTAAATCCGCCGTATGGCAATGGCATTAGACACACTATATTGGAGTATAGATATTCAAATACAGAGTCAAACCGATGTAGAAGGTTACCTATTGGTATAGACTCATTGTCTATTCCCAACACCCGCCCTTCCGAGAATATAACTAGTTGCGCCGAGTGTCTCCCTTATTGTTCACGGAAACAGATTAGTAGGCAAATTGGCAGACGGACACCACACTTTCCTGTATAAATATTAAAATCGACACACCACCGTTCGAGATCGTTGCCGCCATATTTGAGGATCGAACGGCTTCGTCAATGGGCACAGCTCTCCTGGAATTCCGAGAGTCAGATGAAGTATTCGGGTGTAAATCTGCCGCACAGTATTGGCATTAGGCATCCCATTCCACGGTATAAATACAAAAGTACACAGTCAAACCGTTTTAGAACGTTACCTGCTAGAATAGGGTCATACATTTCACAGATGGCCTTACCTTCGAGAACATAACTCACTGTAACGAGATAATAATTTCGTGTTCAAGGAAACAAAATTAGTATACACTTTAGTAACGTA
>NW_027470458.1:0-37724 GCF_051020765.1 Lasioglossum baleicum
AAGAAGTTAACGAAGACCATCCAATGGTGCCGCTCCGTTTGCCATACCCAACTACAATACCTCGTTATTCGTGTTGCTCCCATAGCGAGGGTACGAACAGAAACAGTCATATAAAATAGCAATAAGTTTAACAAATTATCGACATGTACGTACACCCAACTAAATCCAATGACTCCTTTGCTAAGAAATACAATTTCCTAAAATAAAGATTAACAATTTTGAAAAATGTTGAACAAGATCAGTGTCAAAGAAATTAACAAGGACCATACAGTAGGCTCGTCCGATCAGGCCGTAAGCAACTGCAAGACTTTGCCAATCGTGTCGCTCAACTTGCGTAGGTACTCAAACAGACTATGATACGAAATGAAAATAAGCTTAACACAATAATGTCATAAGGTGCACTCATCTAATTCTGAAGTCACTTTAACTGAAAAAATACAATTCCTTAAAATATAAACTGAAAATTTAGAAGAAAATCGAAAATATCATAACAGAAAGTTACAGCATGTATAAATAAATGGAGAACTGGTAAGAAATGCAAGCGGTTCGAAGTCAAAGTTAAAGGAATTGAGAAAGTCCATCCTGTAGTTCCGCTCCGTTCAGCCGTGCGCTACTACAAGACCTCTTCAGACGCGTCTCTCAAACAGCGTAGATCCGTATACTGACAATCGTATAAAATAACAATAAATTTAACTATAATAATGTCATAAACGTGTAATGAACTAGTTCCAAAGACACTAGTATTCAGAAATACAATTTTTGCAATGAACAATTCACAATTTCGAAGAAAATTGTAATCACCGTGACAGTGAATTGCAGTATTTGCATATCAGTATAAAAATGTGAAGGAATTGCATGCGGATTGGATTAAAATCATGTCTTAAGGAATTAATGGAGACCATACAGTAGTGTTGCCCGATCTGCCGTTCCATCATTCGCTGTTCGAATATTAAAGGGGGGGGGGGGTGAAGCCGTAGTAGAATTTTACCCATTCGTATACTTTCTAACTTTTTACCGTAGGCCATTCCATCCGTGAAGCTAGCCCGCAATATTCAGGGTGTTACTTCGTGTTCCGTGAAGCAAATTAGTAGACATTTTAGTGACGAGCACCTCAATTTCGTGCATGGATTAGAAGATCGGGAAGCAGACTGATAATGAACATTACCGCCCCCTTTGAGAGACGAACGGACAAGTGAAGGACTTCACCCCTTCTGTAATTTCTAGAGTCAAATCAGGTAATCCGAGAGAGAATCCGCTGCACAGTATTGGCATTGGGCACCTTATATCACGGAATGAATATTAATGTAGGGAGTCCAACTGTCAGAGAACATTATCAATTGTAATATAGTCATTCTTTTTACCCAGTTCCATACATTCCGAAAACCCAACCCGCTGAATCGATTGTGCTCCTTAGTTTTCACATAATCAAATTATTAAACAATTTAGCACACGGATATATTATTTTCGCGCATATATGGAAATACCGAAGGCAAACCGTTCTATAACGTTTCCACATTCTTTGAGAGTGGCACAGCTATGCCAATAACTTCAATTATCCTGTGATACCGATAGGCAAACCAGGCATTCTTGGTGTACATCCGCTGTACAGCATTGGCAATAGAGACCTAAATTCTGCGCATGATCGTTACAATAGGATGTCAAATCGTCGAAGAACATTTCAATTTGATTAAGTGTCTCTCTTTTTACAGACTACGTTACCTTTCGAGAACCTATCCCGCTGCATCGAGAGTATGACTTCGTGGTAAGAGAAACAAGTTAGTATACATTTGAGTGACGGGAAGCTTAATTTCATGTTTGAGTTAGAAGAACGAGTGTCAAACCGTTCGAGAACGATACTACCGTCTGTAAGAGACGATCGGCTAAGTTAGTAGCTTCACTTATTCATAAATTCCGAAACCCACACCAGGTATTCCGTTGGTAAATCGGCTAAACAGTATTGGGAACATTACCAATTGCTGTAAAGTCAAACGCTATACTGAAGATCTTACCATCCGAACACCTATCGCGCTGTACCGATAGTGTAACATGGTGATCAGAGCAACAAATTAGTTTACATTTCAGTGACAAGCACCTTAATTTCGTGCATGAATTTGAAGATAGAGAGTCGAACCGTTCGAGAACGTTACCTCCTTCTGTAAGACATGAACAGATAAGTCAATAGCTTCACCTATCCCGTGATTCGGAGATTCAAATCGGTATTCCGGGAGTGAGTCGGCTGAATAGTTTTGGCAACAGACATCATAATTCGCGGTTTCAATATTGCAGTACAGATTTACACCGACGCAGAACATAACCAATTGGTATAAAGTCAATCTTTTCACCGAATAACTTGCCTTCCTTGAACATAATCCGCAGTATGCAGTGCCTTGCTTAGTGTTCACGCAATCAATTTAGTAGACATTTTAGCAGATGGGCACATTAGTTCCATATACGAGTTGCAAAACAGAGAGTCAAACCGTTCGAGAACGGCACCACCAATCTTGGGAGTCGCTCAGTTGCGTCAAAAGCATCACGTAACTGTGATTCCGAAATACAAACCTGGTATTTTAAATGAGGTAACCACCTAATTTTCATGTAGGAATAGAATTGTCGAGAGGCACTCCGTTCGAGAACGTTACATCCGTCCATGAGCATCGCACGGCGAAGTCAGTACATTCACATATCCTGTGACTCCGGAAGTCAAACCAGGTATTCCGCCAGTAAATCCGCTGTACTGTATTGGCAATAGATGCATTAACTCCCGGATTGAATTTTAAAATGGAGCGTCACACCGTTTGAGAACGTTACCAAATGCAATGAAGTCAATCGCTTCATCGAAGATGTTACCACCCCCCCCCTAAGAACGAACCCGCTTCATAGGTATAACTTCGTGTTCAGAGAAAGAACTTAGCCTCTATCTAAGTGATCGGCACCTTAACGTCATGTATGAACTAGAAGATCAGGTGCCAAATCGTTCGAGAAGGTTACCATCTCCTGTGAGAGACGAACGGCTAAATAAATAGATTCGGGGAGTCATACCAGGTATCCCCGGACTAAATCCCCTGTCCAGTATTGCAGCATACTCCTTAATACACGGTATAAGTATACCCGTCTTCGAAATGGAGGCTAATTTCCTTCCAAGGACGTGATGTTATACTCTCGATACAGCGTGTTAGCTTTTCGGAGGGTAAGGTCTTCGGTAAAAGGTTTCACTTTGTACCAATAGGTAATGTTACATATCGGTTTGACGCTCTACTTTAATATTCAAACCTTGAATTATGGTACCCATTACAAATATTGTACTGCGGATTGACTTGCGGCATACTTGGTTTGCCTATCGGAATAGCAGGATAAATGAAGCTATTCACTTAGCCATTCGTCTCGCAAAGAAGTTGGGGCCGCTCTCGAAAGTTTGCCATTCGATTTCTCTCTTGATACATGAAAATAAGGTGTCCGTCTGCTAAAATGTCTACAAATTTGTTTCCATGGGCACTAAGCATGACACTCGCTATTGCGCGTTATGATCTTGGAAGGTAATGTATTCTGTGAAAAGAAGGATTTTATACCAATTAGTAATTCTCACCAATGGTTTGACTTCCTAGTGATATATTCCTAACATAAATCAAGGTATCCATTGCCGATACTGAACAGCGGATTCTCTCCCGGAGTACCCGGTTCGAATCTCGGAATCACAGGAAAGGTGATGATAATGACTAAGCTGTACGAATCTCACATAAAGTAGTTTCGTTCTGGAACAGTGTGCATATCGCTCTACTTATTCATACATGAATGAATGTGCCCGTCACTAAAAGGAACAATAGGTTGTTTCCCTGAATACGAATTTGTACCATAGATAGAGCAGCTTAGGATATCGGAGGTTATGTTCTTCGGTAAAAAGTTTGAAGCTACACCAATAGGTAATATTCGACAAAGATTTGACACTCCACATTAATAATCGTACACTCCACATTAACGTGTTCATTGGTAATACTGCTTTGTGGACTCCCTCCCGGAATAAGAGGTCAGTGCCTCGGAATCACAGGATAGCTGTATCTATTAATGTAGCGGTTAGACACCCGAGGAAGGAGGTAATGTTCTCGCTCGGTTTGTCCATCGATCGTCCTATTCATACTTGAAAATAGGTTGCCCCTCTGCCAAATGTCAACTAATATGTTCCGGTGAAGATTACGTAAGCCAATGGCTACAGCGTGATGGGTTCTCGGAAGGTATGGCCTTCGGTTAAAATTTGGCTCTATAGCAATAATTATCGTTCTGCAACGGTTTGGATTGAATTGGATCTATTAACAATTCGGTTCACCGCATTTACTCCGGAATATCTGGTTTAACTTTAGGAATCTCACGATATGTGAGGCTATTAACTTAACCGTTCGTCTCTCATAGAAGGTGTTATAACGTTATCGAACGTTTTGACCCTGGATTTTCTAATTCATACCTGAAACTACCGTGCCCGTGACTAAGGTGTATGCTATCTTGCATCTCTGAACGCGAAGTTATACTTTCGATACAGCGGGTCAGATTCTCGGAGGTAATGCTTTCGGTAGAAAGTTTGACACGATACAAATAGGTAACGTTCTACAAACGTTTGACGCTCTTCTTTAATACACATACCATGAATTAATGTATCCATTGCCACCCGGAATCACTGGTTCGACTATCTGAATAAATGGATCGGTGATGGTATTGACGTAGCTGTGCGACTCTCAAAAAGGGCGATAACTTTCTCGATCGGAATGACTCGCGACCTCCTCACTCATCCATGATATTGAGATGCCCGTCACAGAACTGAATACAAATTATCTTCTATAAACACGTAGATATACCATCGATACACTGGGTTCGGATCTCGGATGGTGAGGCCACGCAGAAAGTTTGACATTATAACAATATGTTATGATGTACAAAGGCTTGACATTCTACTTTAATATTCATACCGCGAATGAACGTGTCCATTCGTAATACTGCTCTGTGGATTGACTTCCGGAATACCTGGCCTGACCGTCGGAATCGCAGGAAAGTTGTAGCTACTAAATAAGCCCTCGAATCTCAAAGACGGTGGTCTCGGATTGACCTCCGATCTTTCAGTTCACAAATGAAACTAAGGTTCCCGTCTTTAACACGTATGGCTCGCGGAAGGTAAGGAGTCCGGTAAAACGTTTGACCTTATACCAGTAGGTAACGTTGTACGATGGTTCGAATCTCTATATTATGATTTATACCGTGATTTCAGGTGTCCACTCCCAATACAGTTCAGAGGATTTACTCCCGGCATACGTGGTATCTATCTCGGAATATCAGGATAAGTGAAGCTACTGACTTAGCCTTTGAATCTCAAGGAGGGTGGTAACGTTCTCGATCTGTTTGACACTTGACTTTCAAATACATACATGAGATTAAGGTGACCCGCCCGGAAAATGTATACTAATATGCGCCTCTTAACACGACGATATAATCTCGATGCAGCGGTTTGTGTTCACAGAAGGTATGGCATTCGGAGAAAGAAAGATTTGATACCAGTTGGTAATATTCTCCGAGGGTTTGACTGTCTACATTAATGTACATACCGCCGATTGTTGCGTCTATTGCCAGAACTCGTTAGCAGACTTTCTGCAGGAATACCTAGTTTGCCTCCCCGAACCACTGTATAGGGTAAACTAATGATATAGTCGTTCGTCTCCCACAGAAGATGGTATCGTCCTTGACCGGTTGGACACTCGATCTTCTTACCCATACATGAAATTAAGGTGCGCGTCACTAAAATGTCTACCAATTTGTTCTTCTGAACGAGGAGATATACCATCGATACCGCTGGTTAAGCTTTCGGAGTGTAAGGTCTCCAGGAAAATGTTCGACTTTATACAAATTGGCAACGGACTCAAACAGTTTGACGCTCTACTTTAATAATCAACACGCGAATTAAGGTGTCTGTTGCCAGTACTGTTCAGCGGATTTACGCCCGGAATACGTGCTTATACTCATGCTATCATTGGTTCGATGAAGATATTGACATAGCCGTTCATCTCTCACAGAAGGTGGTAAAGTTCACGATCGGTTAGAGCCTCGATTTTCTTATTCATACACGCAATAAAGGTGCCTGTCACTAAAATATATAATAGTTTGTATCTCTGAACTCGTAGTTATGCTATCAATACAGCGAGTTAGGTTCGCGAGAAGTTAATGCCCTTGGTGTAAAATTTCACTTTCTACGTATAGGGAAACTTCTACTACGGTTTTACTATGTACATTGCCAATACTATTGCCAATACTGCTGAGCGTATTTACTCCCGGAATACCTGGTTTGACTCTCAAAACCAAAGGATGGGTGAAGCTATTGACTTAAACGTTTCAATCTCAAAGATGGTGGTAGCGCTTTCAAACGGTATGACCCTCGTGTTTTCTATTAATGCATGAAATTGTGGTGCTCGACACTAAAATGTATACAACTTAGTATCTCTGATAACGGTGTAATGCTCCCGATACAGCGAGATAGTTTTTCGAAGGGAAAGGCATTCTGTAATAAGATTGACAGTACGCACATAGGTAATGCTCTATATCGGCTTGACGGCCTGCTTATAATATTCGAACCGTGAACTAAGCTGTCTATTTACCATACTCTTCAGTGGATTTATTTCGGGAATACCTGGCTTGCCTCCCCGAATCACACGATAGGTGAAGCTATTGACTTTTCCTTTCGTCTCTAAAAGAAGGAGGTATCGATCACGAAAGGTTTGAGTTTCGACCTTCTAATGCAAACATGAAGTTAAGGTGCCCGTCACTGAAATGGAGAATGATTTCTTTGTCTGAGCACCAACTATAATATACTGTTATGATTTATCTTATTTTTTTCAAAAATTCAAGTTTTTGATTTCAGAAATTGAATCGTACATGAAAAGTGCCTTTGGAATTAGTTGAGCATATGTTTGTGACAATATTTTGTTATATTACTTGTTATATTATATGATTGTCTCCACATGTATCTTCGCTGCCGGCACGAAACGACTGGAGTCGTCTTGTGGTTGCGTTCGGTAGTTGGGAACGACACTACTTGATGGTCGTCGGAAATTACTATTGCCTTGATATTGTACCGTATGCATCGTTTCTCAGTTTTCCATTTATTTATACATACTGTAATTTAATATTATGATATTTCCGATGTATTACAAAATACTAACTTTTTGCTTTATAAAATTGTAACTCTTTGTAAAAGTTCCTTTTGAATGTGTTGAACTTACCTTTATTAGAGTATTTTGTTAAGCTTGTTGTTATATTATAATATTGTCTGTATACGTACCAACCCAGCCGGAGCAAGACGACTATCGAGGTCTTGTAGTCGTACACGGCAGGTTGAAGCGGCATTACTGTACGGTTACAGTTGATTCCTTATCCTTGATTTTGTATCATGTGCATTCTGTTCCAGTTTTCTATTTATTTATAGATACTGTAATTTACTGTTTTTATATTTTCGTTCCTCTTCGAAATTTTCAATGTTTATGTAAAAAAATTGTATTTCTTAGTAAAATTGCCATTGGAATTAGCTGAGCGTACGCATTTATGACATTATCTTGTTACAAATATTGTTATTTGATATGATTGTCTGGATAAGTACCTACGCTGTCGGTTCTACGCGACTGGCCGGGCCTTGTAGTTGCGTTCGGGAGATCGGAGGGATACTACTGTATGGTCTACGTTAATTTCTTTAACCATGAATTTGTACCGTATGCATTCCTTCGCAGTTTTTCATTTATTTCTACATACTGCAATTCACTCGTATGATATTTCCGATTTTCCTCAAAATATCCCATTGTGAATATCATAAATTGTATTTCTCAGTAAATGTGTCTTGGGAACTATGTGAGTGTACGTTTATGGCAATATCTTGCTAATCTCATTGTTGCTTCACATGATTGTCTGTATGCGTACTTACGCATCCGGTGCGACAAGACAACAGTGGACTTGCCGTTGTGTTCGGCAGATCGGAGGGACAATACTGGATGGTCTTCGTTAATTTCTGTAACCATGGTATCGTAACGTATGCATTTTGTTCGTTTTTTTGTTTAATACTACATACCGTTATTTACTGTTTAGATATTTTGGATTTCATACAGAATTCCAATTGACAATTTCAAAAATTGTATTTCTCAGAAAAATTGTATCTGAAAATAGTTGAGTTTACGTTTAAGCCAATATTTTGTTATACATATTGCAATTTTATACGGTTGCCTGTATACGCACCTACGCTACCTGCACGACACGGCTGGCATTATGCTGTTGTTGTGTTGACATGATAGGAGCGACGCTGCTATATAATCCTGGCTCATTTCTTTAAACCCTATGTTGTAGCGTTTGCAACCGTTCGCAGATTTCTATTTATTTCTGCATACTGTAACTTACTGTCTTGATATTTTCATTTTTATTCGTAATTTTCCATTTTAATTATAAGAAATTGTATTTCCCAGTAATAGTGTCTTTGGATTTAGTGGAGTATTCGTTTATGACATTATCCTGTTAAACTTGTTGTTATTTTATATGATTGTCTCTATACGAACCTACGGTGCCAGTGTAACACGACTGGCGATGTCTTGTAGTTGCGTACTGCAGAGCAAAGCAGCAATACTGTGTGATCTTCGTCAATTTGTCTAACATAGATATTGTACCGCATGCATTTTTTCCAGTCTACGTTTATTTATATATTCTGTGTTTTACTGTTGCGATATTTTCGATTTTCTTCGATATTTTCAATTTTTCGTTGAGAAAATTGTGTTTCATAGTAAAAGAGTCTTTCGAATTTGTTGAGTTTACATTTATGACATTATTATGTTGATCTTATTCGTATTTAATATGATTGACTGTATACGTACCTACGCTGGCGGGGCAGCACTAATGACGATATCCTGTATTTGCGTACAGCAGACCGAAGCTGCTCTACTGGAGTGTCGTAGTTAAGTTCGTTAAACTTAACTTTGCCTGGTATGCATCTAATCCCGGTCATCCATTTATTTAATCATACTGTAATTTACTGCTTTGATATCTTCGATTTTTTTTTTCAAAATTGACAATTTTCAATTTTGAGAATTGTATTCCTTAATTATATTGTGTTTTGAGTTAGTTGAGTTTACGCTTATGATAATATTGTGTTAAACTTATTGTTATTATATTTGATTGTCTGTATACATACCTACGCTTCCAGTGCGCACGACTGGAGTGGTCTTGCAGTTGCATTCGTTTGAGCGGAGCGACAATACTCTTTGGACATTGCAAGTTTCTTTATCCTTAATATTGTTCCGTAAGAATTCATTCTCATTTTTCTATTTATTTCTACGTGCTGTAATTTACTGTTACGGTATCATCGATTTTTCAAATTTTCAATTGTTAGCTTAAAAAATTGTATTTCTTGGTGTAAGTTTCTTTTGAATCAGTTAAGCCGAGGTTTATGACAATATCTTATTGAATTTGTTGTATTATATGATTGTCTGTATGCGTACCTACGCTCCAGGAGCGACACGGCTGAAGTGGTCTTGCAGTTGAGTTCGGTGGATCGCAGAGATACTACTCTATGGTCCTTGCTAATTTCTGTAACCTTAGTATTCTACCGTAGCGTTCTTTCGCTGCTTTCTATTTATTTCTATATAGCGTAACTTACTGTTATGATATTCTCGATTTCTTTTCTTAATTTCAAATCCCTTATTTCAAAAATTGTACTTTTTGTAAAAGTGCCTTTGGAATTAAAAGAGTCTAACTTTAAGGAAATATTTTTTTTAATTTGTTGTCATATTAAATGATTGTCTGTATGCCTACATGCGCTGCCGGCGCGACACAACTGCCGAGGTTTTGTAATTGCGTACGGCAAATCGGAGCGACACTACAGAACGATCATTGTTAACTTCATTAACCTTGATTTTGTACCGTATACACTCTACCGCAGTTTCCTGTTTATTCTGCGTTCAGTAACTTACTGCTCTGATATTTCCGATTTTTTACAAAATTTCGTATGAGTAACTTCAAAAATTGCCGCTTCCTGTAAAAGTGTCTTTGGAAGTATTTGAGTGTAAGTTTATGAATATATCATGTTAATCTTACTGTTACTTCATATCACTGTCTGCGTACGTACCTACATGTCATGCGTGAGACGGCTGGGTTGGTCCTGAAGTTGCGTTCGGTATTTCGGACCGTCACTACGGTCTACATTAATTTCTTTAGCCTTGATATTGTACCGTATGCACTTTCTTCTAGTCGATCATTTATTTATATATACTGTATGGTACTGTCATGATATTTCCGATTCTTTTCAAAATTATCAGTTTCTAGTTTATAAAAATGTGTTCACTAGTAAAAGTGTCTTTGGAATTAGATGAGTATAGGACGATGTCATTATTATATTAAACTTATTGTTATTTCATATGATTGTCTATATACGTACCTACGCTTCCAATACTACACGGTTGCAGTTATTTTGTAGTTGCCTTCAACAGATCGGAACGACGCTACTGTATAGTCCTCGTTAATTTCATAACCAGGTCTTTGCGCCGTATGCATTTTATCCTTGACATCCATTTATTAACATATACTGCAATTTACATTTACGATAATTTCTATTCGTTTCATAGCTTGCAGTCTTTAAGTTCGAAGACTGTATTTTTTAGGAAACGTGTCTATGGAATTAGTTGAGGTTACATTTATTACAATATTCTCTTATGGTCTTTGACATTTTATATAATTATCCCAATACGTACCTACGGCGCCGGAGTGACACGACTGGAGCGTAACTGTAGGTGCGTTGGGAAGGCAGGAGCGACACTACTCTATGGTCTGTGTTGATTTCAGTAACCTTGATATTGTACCCTATGCATTTATCAACAGTTTACTATATATCTGTGCATACTATAATATACTGGTATGAAATTGGCGACTTTATTTAAATGTTCAATTCTATAATTTTAGGAATTGTATTTTTTTAGGAGATGCGTGTGTGGAATTAGCAAAGTATACGTTTATGACATTATTTTGTTAAAATTAATTTGATATTATATGATTGTCTGGATGAGTACCTACGCTTCGGTCGCAACACGTCTGGAGTGGTCTTGCAGTGCCTACGGTAGATCGGCGCAGCATACTGGAAGTTCCTCGTTAATTTGTTTAAGCTTAATTATGTACCGTTGTTATTTTTCCCCAGTTTTCCATGTATTTACACATACTGTAATTTACGGTTATGATAATTCCCATTTTCTTCAGAACATGCAACTTTTTGTTTAAATTATTGTATTTTTTAGGCCAGGTGCCATCGAATTAATAGAGCGAACGATTATAACAATAGTTTGATAAATTCATTGTTATTTTATAGAATTGTCTGTTTGCGTATCAACGCTTCCGGAGCGACGCAGCTGGAGTGGTCGTGTAGTAGCTTCCGTTAGATAGGACCGACAGTGTTGTATGGTCATTGTTAATTTCTTTAACCTCGATATAGTACCGTATGCATTCCTTCGCATTATTCCATTTATTTATTTTTAATAGATACGAATTTTTTCAAAATTCCACAGTTTTAATATCAAACACTGTACATTTTACGAAAAGTGTCTACGGAATTAGTTGAGTCTACGTTTGTGACATCAGATTTCTATATTTGTTGTTATTTTAAACGATTGTGCGTGTACGTACCTACGCTTCCGGGGCGACACGGATGGAGTTCTCTTTCAAATGCGTTCGGAATATAGGAGCGATAGTGCTGTATGGTCTATGATAATTCCCTTGACCTTGATATTGTACCGTGTGCATTACTTTTCTGTATTCTGTTTATGTCTACATACTGTAATTGACTGTTATGATATCTCCAATTCTTTTCAAAATTTTCAATTTGTGGTTTAAAAAATTGTATTAATCGGTGAAAGTGTGTTTGGAATTAGTGGAGTGTACGTTTATGCAAATATAATGATGAATCTTATCTTTATTTTACATAATTGTCTTTATGCGTACTTACGCTTCCGGAACGGCACGCCCCTCATGGCCTTGCAGTTGCGTTTGGCATATCGGACCCACACTACTGTACTATCTTCGTTAACTTCTCTAACCTTGATATAGTGTTGAATGTATTCTTTCGATATTTACTATTTCTTTCTACATTCTGAGATTTACTGTCATGATATTTCCGATTTTGTTCACATGCTTCAATTTATTATCTCAGAAATTGTATTTTATAGGAGACGCGAAAACATCAAAGCAGTAACATACAGTATATCCAAATAAATGAAAAACTGAGAGAAAATTCTCACTGTACAATATCAAGGTTAAAAACATTATCGAAGACCATCCAGTAGACTCGCTCCGTTGGGTCGTACGCAACTACAAGACCACGCCAGTCGTCTCGCGCAAACAGCGTGGATACATACACAGGCAATCATACAAAATAACAATTATTTGAAAAAAATAATGTCACACGGGCACACTGAACTAATTCCAAAGTCACTTTTCGCATGATGTACATTTTTCTAAGGTAAAGATTGAAAATTTTGGAGAAGAATCGAAAATATCATAACAGTAAATTACAGAATGCATAAATAAATGGCAAACAGAGAAAAAATTCATGCGGTACAAAATCAAGGTTATTGAAATAATCGAAGTCCATTCAGTAATGCCTATCCGTTCTGCCCTACCCAATTATAATACCTCGCTAGTCGTGTTGCACCGATATCGTATGTACGTATACAGACAATCCTATAAAATATCAATATGTCTAACAAAATAACGTCATATACCTAAACACAACCAATTCCAAAAACTCTTTTGCCAAGGAATACAATTTTTAATAAAAAAGATTGAAAATTTAAATTGAAAGAAAATCGGAAATATCGTAACAGTAAATAACACTAATTGTAAATACGTTGAAAACTGCGAAAGATTACAAACGGAATAAAATAATAGTTAAAGAGACCATCGAAGACCATCCACTAGTTCCGCTTCCGCCTGCGGTACATAATTACACGACCATGTCAGACGTGTTGCTCCGACAGCGATAGTACGTATAGAAACAGTCATATAAAATAACAATAAGTCTAATGAGTTATCGGCATGTACGTACACTTAACTAATTCCAAAGGCACTTTTCATGTACGATACAATTTCAGAAATTAAAAACTTCAGAATTTGTAGAAAATCTAAAATATCACAGCCGTATATTACAGTATGTACACATCAACAGAAAACAGAGAAAGAATGCATACGGTACAATATCAAGGCCAAAGAAATTAACAAAGACCTAACGGCACTGTCGCTCCGATCTAGCGAACGCGACTACAAAACCAGTCCAGCCAAGTCGCACCGGACGCGTAGGTACGCATATAGACAATAATATAATGGAACAACAAGCTTGTCAGAAAATTGTCATATCTATACACTCAACTATTTCCAATGACACGTTTACTAAGAATTACAAATCTCTAAACAAGAATTTATAATTATGACAAATCAAGCATACCATAACTCTGAATTACAGCATATGAAATTTAATGCATGACTACGAAAGAATTAATAGTGTACAATATTAAGTTTAAAATTATACGCAAAGACCATGCAGCAGTGACGCACCGATCTAATGAACGCTACTACAGGACCACATCAGTCGTGCCGCTCCGGAAAAGCAGATACGTATAGAGGGAATCCTATAATATACCCAAGGACATAACAAAATATTGACCTAAACGTACACACAACTAATTCTAAAGACACTTTTACTAAGAAATACAATTTTCTAAAATAAGGATTTATAATTTCGAAGAAAATAGAAAAATTCATAACAGCGAATTGCAGAACGTATGAATAAATGGAAAACGTGAGAAAAAATGGATAGAGTTCAAAACCATTGTTACACGAAAAAACGATGACCATCCAGTATGCGGCTCTGATCTGCCGTATGCAACTACAAAGCCATTACAGCCGTGTCGTTCCGGAAGCGTAGGTACGAATATAGACAATCATATAAAATAACAATAATAATCTGAAAATATTGTCTCAAACATGCAATCAACTTATTTAAAAGGCACTTTTCTAAAGAAATACAATCTTTTATTCTAAAAATTAAAAGTTCCGATAAAAATCGGGAATATCATAGCCGTAACTTACGGTATGTATAAATAAATGGAAAAATTGCATACGATATCAAATCAAGGTTAATGAAATTAACGAAGATCATACAGTAGTGCAAGTCCGAACTGCCGTACCCAGATGCCAGACGTCGCCAGTGCTGCAGTTCTGACAGCGTACGTACGTATTGAGACAATCGTAGAAACACTAAATTGCAGTATTTGTAAATAAATGGAAAACTGCGAAAGAATGCATACGGAAAATATTGTGGTTAAAGGGATGAACAAAGACAATCCAATATCGCCGCTCCGTTCTGTCGTACGCAAGTCCAAGGCTTCGCAAGTACTGCCCGTCCTACATCGTAGTTTCTCTTGCAGGCAATATTGTAATATAAAGAAATGTAATATAAGAATAAGTTTAACAACAGAATGTCATAAACATACATTCAAGTAATTCTAATGGCACATTTACTAAGAAGAACAATTTCGTAAAATAAGTGTAGAAAATTTTTAAAGATATCGCAAATATAATAACAGTAAATAACAGTGTGTATAAATAAATGGAAAACGGGGAAAAATACATGCGGCATAGTATCAAGGTTAGAGGAATTATCGGGGATCAGACAGTAGTGTCACTCCGATCTGCCGTATGCAACTACTATACCTCGCCAGTCGTGTCGCTAAAACAGCGTATGTACGAATACAGATAATTATATAAAATAATAATAGGTTTAAGACAATATCGTCATATACGTACGCGCAACTAATTCAAAAGGCACCTTTACGAAGAAATACAATTTTTTAAAATAAAACTTGAAAAATTTGAGCAGAATCAAAGATATCATAACATTAAATTATAGTATGTATAAATAAATAGAAAACTGAGAAAGAATGCTTACGATACAATATTATGGATGAAAAAATTAACGAAGACCATACGTTGTAGTCGCTTCCGATCTGCCTTCGCAACTACAAGGAATCCACAGTCGTGTCGCAACGGCAGCGTAGGTACGTATACAGACAATTATATAAAATGACAACATATTTAACAAAGTATTGTCATAATCGAGCACTCAACTAACTAGAAAGACGCTGTTACTAAAAAATATAATATTTAAAATTATAAATTTGAAATTTCGAAAAGAATCGAAAGTATCGTAACAATAAATTGCAGTGTGTAGAAATAAATGGAAAATAAAACAAAAATGCATACGTTAAAATATCAAGGCTGGCGAAATTAATGAAACCATTCCAGTATTGTCGCTCCGAGGTACCGTACGCAGCTACAAGTCCATTTTCGTCATGTCGCCATTTTGCGTCAATGCGCATACGTTGACGGACATATTCGAGTCGCACCGAGATACCGTTCGCAACAGCAAATCCACTCCAGCCGCGTCGCTCCGGAGACGTGGTTGCGTATCAGAAAATAAATATAAAACAACAGTAAGTTTAACACAATATTGTCATAACCGTAAGCTCAACTATTACAATAGACGCTTTTACTACGTAATACATTCTTTCGAATTAAATATCGGAAATTTTGGAAACAAATCGAAATTGTCATAGCATTACATTGCAGTTTGTATAAATAAATGGTTGACTGTGAAAAAATACATACGGTACAGAATCAAGGTTATGGGTGTTTTCAAATCCCATCCAGTAATGCCACTCCGATATACCGAAAGCAGCTACAAGACAACGCAAGTCGTGTACCGCCGGATGCGCAGATACGTAAAGAGACAATCATATAAAGTAACAACTAGTTTAACAAAATAATGTCGTGAAAGTATACTCACCTAATTCCAAAGACGCTTTTACTAGAAACAGAATTTTGGAAGATATAAATTGGAAACTTCGATGAAAATTGAAAACATCATAACAGCAAATTGCTGTATAACGAATAGAAAACTGCGACAGAATGCATACGACACAATATTATGGTTAAAGAAGTTATCGATGAGAAACCAGTAGTGCCGCTAGTACGTATGGAATCAATCATATAAAATAACAATGAATTCTATATAATATTGCCAAAGCCTACACACAACGAGTTCTAAAGGCGCTGTGCTCGGAAATAATATTTTTTGAGATAAAAACGGAAAGTTTCGAAAAAAAAATTGAAAATACATTGACTGTAAATTACAGAATGAGTTAATAAATAGGCAACTGGGGAAAAATGCATACGGAACAAAATCAAGGTTAATGAAATTATCGATGTCCAACCAGTATGTTGCTCCGATTTGCCGTACGCAGCTAGAAGTCTTCAACAGACGTGATTGCTAGAGCAGGCTAGGTACATGTACACACGAACATATAAAATAACAATAAGTGTAATGACATAATGTCATAAACGTACATTCAACTAATTCCAAACACACCTTACCAGAGATATACAAGTTTCAGCGTAAAAATTGAAAGTTTTGAAAAAATATCGATAATATCAAATCAGTAAGTTACAGTAGGTAGAGATAAATAGAAATCTGCGAATCAACGCAAATGGTACAATATCAAGGCTAATGATATTAAAAAAGATCATACAATATGCCGCTCCGATCTGCAGTACGCAATTACTGGACTGTATTTGGAGTAAAACACCTTTTTCAGAGGGTGGAACTAGTATATAGTTTAATGTCGAGCGCCATAATTTCATGCATGAATTAGAAGACCGAGGGTCAAACCGCCCAAGATCGTTGCCCCCTTCTGTCAAAGTCAATCGACTATGTCAATAGCTTCACCTATCCAGGGATTCGGAGAGCCAAACCAGGTATTCCTGGTCTAAGCCACTGAACAGTATTGGCAATAGACAGCTTATTTCACGGTATGAATAATAATGCAGATCATCAAACCGTTGTAGAGCTTTACCTATTCGTATAGAGTCAAACATTTTACCGAAGGCCTTACCTTCCTACAGATGGTATGGCTTCGTGTTCAGAGAAGCAAGTTAGTATGAATTTTAATGACAGGCACCATAATTTCATGTATTTCTTATTAGATCGAGGGACAATCCGTTCGAGAACGTTACCACTTTCTTTTAGAGACGAACCGCTAAGTCCATAGCATGACGTATTCAGATATTCTAAGAGTCAAGCCATGTATACCCGGAGTAAATGTTACTAATTTGCTACATTCAACACTGAGCAAGACACTTGCTGCAGCGGTTTGGGCTTCTAGGAAGGTATGACCCTCGGTAAAAAGTTTGACTCTAAATTAAAATATAAAGCTCTATAACCGTTGGACGCTCTACCTTCATATTCATACCCTAAAATAAGCTGTCTATTGCAAATATTGTCCAGCGAATGTGCTCCCTGATTACCTGGTACTACTTTCTGAGCCACAAGATAGCAGATGCTATTGTCCTAGCCGTTCCACACTCAGCGAACGTGGCAACGGACTCAACGGTTTGACTCGAGATCTTCTAATTCAAGCACGGAACAATGGTGCCCGTCTACATTATGTATACCAATGTGCTTCTCTGGTCACGAAGAGATACTCTCGATGCAGCGGGTGGAAGTGAGGCCTTCGGTAAAACATTTGACTTTACGTTAATTGGTAACGATATAAAACTGTTGGACGGTCTACATTAACATTCAAACCGTGAATTAAGGTGTCTATTGCCTATACAGTTCAGCATCCATTGTTCAGGAATACGTGGTTTGACTCAACCAACCACAGGATAGTTGAAGCCATTGGCGTAGCGGTTGGTGTCTAACAGAAGGTGGCAACGTTCCCGAGCTGTTTGACGCACGATCTTCTAATACATACATAAAGTTAATGTGCCCGTCACTGAAACTAATACTAATTTCCTTCTCAGAACCCGGAGTTATAGTCTCGATGGAGCCGTTCACATTCGCGTAAGTAAACGCCACCGGTAAACGTTTGACTTTGTACAAATCGGTATAGTTCTCAGACGGCTTGACACCCTACTTTAATATTCATGCAGTGAATTAAGGTGTTTTCTGCTAATACCGTTCAGCAGATTTACTCACTGGATTCCTGGCCTGACTGTCGGAATCACAGGATAGGTGAAGCCATTCACATCGCCGTTAGAGTCTAAAAATGGTAGTGTCGTTCTCCATCGGCTTTGCCGTCGATTTTTATATTTATTCATGAAAATGTGTTGACCGTCTGCGAATATGTCGACTAATTTGTTTCCGAGAACAATAAGCAAGACACTCCATTCGGCGCGATCGGATCTCGGAAGGTAACGTAATCTGTAAAAGTAATGACATTATACTAATTGATATCGTTCTCAAACGGCTTGATGCTCCGTTTTAATACTCAAGCCGTGAATTATGGCGTCGGTTGCCCACACTCTTCATTGGATTTACTCGCGGAATACCTGGTTTGGCACCTGGAATCGCAGTAAAGGTGAAGCTATTGACTTAGCCGTTCGTCTCTTACAGAAAGTGTGCAACGTTCTCGAGCGTTTGACCCTATATCTTCTACTTCATACATGAATTTAATGGTGACGTCACTAATATGAATACTAACTTGCATCCTTCAACACGATGTTATACTCTCGATACAGCGGATTTGGTCCTCGGAAGGTAATGCCTTCGGTAAAACGTTTGACCCCTACACGCATATGTAACGTTCTATAACGGTTTGACATTGCTCTTTAATATTCATACCGGCAATTTAGGTGTGTCTTGACAATCCTGTTCAGCGCATTTACTCCTGGGATACCTCGCTTTAATTACGGAACCCCAGGATAGGTGATGCTATGGACGTAACCGTGCGTCTCTCAAAGCAGATGGTAACGATCTCGAACAGCTTGTGTCTCGATTTTGCTGTTCATACACGAAAATATGGTGTCCGTCTGCTCCAATATCTAATAATTTGATTCCACTACCACTATGCAAGATACTCCCTACAGCGGGTTATGCTTCTCGGAAAGTTATACCCTGGGTAAAATTTTCGTCCTTATACCAATTGGTATCGGTCTCAAACGGCTTGGCGAACTACTATAATATCAACCCATGATTTGAGGTGTCCATTGCTAATACTGTTCAGAGGATTGACTGCCCGAATACCTGGCTCAGCTCTCGGAATCACAGGAGAGCAGAAGCTATTGTCTTAGCCGTCCCACTCTCAGAGAACGTGGTAAAACTCTATAAAGGTTTGACCACCTATCTTCTTACCCATACGTGAAACTAAGGTGCACGTCACTAGAATGTCTACTAATTTGTTCCTCTGATCCCGGAGTTATACCATCGATACAGCTGGATATGCTTTCGGAGTGTAAGGTCTCCAGTATAACGTTCGACTTTATACAAATTGGCAACGCACCCAAGCAGTTTGACGCTCTACATTAATATTCAATCCGCGAATTAATGTGTCTATTACCAATACTGTTCAGCGGATTAACGCACGGAATACCTGCTTATGCACATGCTATCACAGGTTAGATGAAGTTATATCGAGGTCTTGTAGTTGTACACTGCAGCTCGAAGCGGTATTACTGTATGGTTTCAGTCAATTCCTTATCCTCGACTTTGTACCATACGCATTCTGTCATAGTTTTCTATTTATTTATAGACACTGCAATTTACTGTTCTTATATTTTCGTTCTTGTTCGAAATTTTCAATTTTTATGTAAAAGAATTGTATTTCTTAGTAAAAGTGCTTTTGAAATTAGTTGAGTGTACGTTTATGACATTATCCTGGTAAAAATATTGTTATTTTATATGATTGTCTGTATAAGTAATTATGCTGTTGGAGCGACACGGCTGAAGTGATCCTGTATTTGCGTTCGATATATCGGAGCGAAACTAGGGTATGATCTACGTTAACTTCTTTAACCTTGATATTGTACCGAATGCACCTTTCGCAGTTTTCTATTTATTTCTACATACTGCAATTTAAACGTATGGTATTTCCGATTTTCTTCCAAATATTCTATTGTGAATATCAAAAATTGTATTTCTCAGTAAATGTGACTTGGGAATTATGTGAGTGTACATTTATGACAATGTTTTGCTAATCTTATTGTTGCTTTATATGATTGCCTCTGTGCGTACTTACGCATCCTATGCGACAAGACAAAAGTAGACTTGCCGTTGTGTCTGGCAGATCGGAGCGACAATACTGGCTGGTCTTCGATAATTTCTTTAATCATGGTATCGTAACGTATGCAGTTTGTTCGCTTCTCTTTTAAATTCTACATATCGTTATTAACTGTTCTGATATTCTCGATTTCTTCCAAAATTCCAATTGATAATTTCAAAAATTGTATTTCTTAGTAAAATTCAATCTGGATATAATGGAGTGTACTTTTTCGCCAATACATTGTTATACATATTTTATTTTATACGGTTGTCTGTATACGTACCTACGGTTCCTGCACGACACGGCTGGAATTATGCTGTAGTTGCGTTCACATGATCGGAGCGGCACTACTAGATGGTTTACGTTAATTTATTTAACCCTGATTTTATACCGTATTCATTCTCTCCCAGTTTTCCATTTACTTATGCATACTGTAATTTACTGTTGTGATATTTTCGACTTTTTTTCGTAATATTCAATTTTAATTTTAAGAAATTGTATTCCCCAGTAACAGTGACAATATTCTGTTATACTTATTGTTATTTTATATAATTGTCTCTATAGGAACGGTCGGTAAGAGTGTAACACAACTGGCGATGTCTTATAGTTGCGTACGGCAGAGCAAAGCAGCAGTACCGTGTGATCTTCGTTAATTTCTCTATCCTAGATATTGTACCGCATGCATTTTTCCAGTCAGCATTTATTTATATATACTGTCATTTACTGATACGATATTTTCGATTTTCTTCGATATTTTCAATTTTTCGTTGAAAAAATTGAGTTTGATAGTAAAAGCATCTATGGAATTTGTTGTGTCTACATTTATGACAATATTATGTTGTCCTTATTCGTATTTAATATGATTGTCTGTATACGTACCTACGCTGCCGGAGAGACAATAATGGCGATGTCCTGTATTTGTGAACGACATATCGACGAGGCACTACTGGAGGGTCGCAGTTAATTTCCTTAAACTTAATTTTGTACGGTATGCATTCAATCCCGGTCATCCATTTATTTTATCATTCAGTAACTTACTGCTTTCATATCTTCGATTTTCATTCAAAATTGTCAATATTCAATTTTGAGAGTTGTATTCCTTAATAATATTGTCTTTTGAGTTAGTTGAGTTTACGTTTATGATAATATTATGTTAAACTTATTGTTATTTTATATGATTGTCTGTGTACATACCAACGCTTCCAGTGCGACACGACTGGAATGACCTAGTAGTTGTGTTCGGTAGATCGGTGCGATGCTACTGTATGGTCTTCGTTAATTTCAATAACCTAGACATTATACTGCAGAGACTGATTTGCAGTCATCCTTGTAATTTAACTAATTGTAATTTACTGATATGATATATTCAATGTTTCTCAATATTTTCAATTTTTAGTTTAATGGATTGTGTTCCTTAGTAACAGTGTCTTTGGCATTAGATGAGTGAACGTTTATATCAATATTTTGTTAAACTTATTCTTTTTTTATACGATGGTCGATATATATACCAACGCTGTTTGAGGGACACGACTGTCGAGGTCTTGTAGTAGCGTACGGCAGAATGAAACGGCACTGCTGGACGGTCTAGGATATTGTCTTTAACCTTCATTTTGTAACGTATGCATTTTTCCCAGTTTCCGATTTACTAATTCTTACTGTAATTTACTGTTATGATATTTCCGATCATTTTCAAAATTCCCAATATTTAATTTCAAGCGTCATTTTTTTGGAAAAAGTGTCATTGGAATTGGTTAAGTGTACGTTTATACCGATATTTTGTTGAATTTGTTGTCGTATAATGCGTTTGTCTGTATACGAACATACGCTGCAGCAACGACACGACTGGAGTGTTATACTAGTTGCGTACGGTAGATCTGAGAGACAATACTCTATGGTCATTGTTAATATGATTAACCACAATAATGTGCCGTAAGAATTCTTTCTCAGTTTTCTATTTACATCTATATACTCTAACTTATAGTTATGATATTTTCGATTTTTTTCATAATTTCCACGCTTTAATTACAAAAATTGTATTAATGAGGAAACTTGTCTATTGAATGAGTTGAGTGTACGTTTATAACATGGTTTTATTATACTTATAGTTATTGTATATGACTGTCTATGCGAAACTACGCTCTCGGACCAACACCACTGTCGAGTACTTGTAATTGCGAACGCCATATGGAAGCGGCTCTACTGGATGGTCTTTGTTTATTTCTTTATCCATAAGGTTGTGCCCTATGTACTCTTTTGCAATTTTCTATCATTTCTACATACTGCATATTACTAATATGATTTTTTCAATTCTTGTCAAAATTCATAAATTTAAATACAAGGACCTGCATTTCTTAGTATACGCGCCTCTTAAATTTGTTGAGTTAATGTTTATGACAATATCTTGTTAAGTTTTTTTCATTTTACACGGTTGTCTGTATACGTACCTTCGGTGCTGTAACGACACGGCTGAAGTGGTCTTGTAGTTGCGAACGCCAGATCGAAGCGACATACCGCATGATCTGCGTTAACCTTTTTATCCACAATATTGTACCGCATGCAATCTTTCGCAAATTTCTATATAATTCTGCAAACTGCAATTTACAGTTATGATTTTTCTACTTTTTTCATAATTTCCAATTTTAATTTAAAAAATTGTATTTCTTGGGAAATCTTTCTTTGGAATTAGTTCAGTGAACGTTTATGATAATAGTTTGTTATATCTTACGTTATTTTCTTATGGTCGATATACGTAACTACGATGCAGGGCGAGACGATTGGCGTCGTATTGGATGGTATTTATTAATTTCCTTAACCTTGTTATAGTACCGTATGCATTTTATCCCAGTCTTCCATTTATTTGTGCAGACTCTTATTTATTGCATTGATATTTTCAATTTTTTAAAAAACTTTTAATCCTTAGTCTAAAAACTTGTAATTTTCAGTAAAAGTGACTTTGGAATTAGTTCAGTGTGCGTTTGTGATATCAGTTTTTTAATCTTATTGTTATTCCATAGGATTGTGTGTATAGGTACCTACGCTTCCGGAACAACACGACCGTAGTGGTCTTCTAGCTGCGTACCGCAAATCTGAGCGGCACTGCTGGATGGTCTGGGTTAATTTCTTTAGTCTTGAGATTGTACAGTATGCATTTTTCCCAGCATTCCATTTCTTTATGCATAGTGCAATTTATTGTTGTGATATTTTCAATTTTTTTCGAAATTTCAAATTTTTATTTTACAAAATTGTATCATACATGAAAAGTGCCTTTGGAATTACTTGAGCATACGTTTGTGACAATATTTTGATATATTCCTTGTTATTTTATATGATTATCTCCATGTGTACCTTGGGAGCCGGCACGACACGACTGGAATCGTCTTGTAGTTGCGTTCCGGAGACGTGTGACGGCAGCCAAACCCCAGCCGACACATCACTGTACGCATCGCCAGGAGAGAAACCGTAGCAAAATCAACCAAGAGCAGACGGCACGTGGCTAAAAACCGCTTACTCAACCAGAAAATTATGGTATAATAACCGAGCGCAAACGAATAAAACAGTTCTATATTGTACCTCAAACGGAACATTTCCGCATTCGTATACCTATCCTGAAAACCTACGTGAAACATTTAAACTCGTTCAACATCGGTATTACACTTATTTTACGAAATAAGTATTAATATACGAAACATAGTTTCTTTTAAAATGGGGGCTCTTCCACCAAGGTTGAAGACCCGCCCATTTATATTTTATATCAATACTCGCCACGTATTTCTCCGTGACAAGATTGGTGTATATTTCTTTTCAATACTTGCCACGTATTTCCCCATGACAGACGGGAACGACACTACTCAATGGTCGTTGGAAATTTCTATTGCCTTGATATTGTACCGTAAGCATTTTTCTCAGTTTTCAATCTATTTATACATACAGTATTTAATATTATGATATTTTCAATACGTTTCAAAATTCTCACTTTTTATTTCGAAAAATTGTATTTCTATGGAGAAGTTCCTTTCGAATTGGTTGAGCATACGTTTGTTACAGTATTTTGTCAATCTTGTTGTTATTTTATGCTATTGTCTGTATTCGTACCAACCCATCCCGAGCAAGACGACTGTCGAGGTCCTGTAGATGTACACGGCAGCTCGAAGAGGCGTTACTGTATGGTCTCAGTTAATTCCATAACCGTGGTTTTGTACCATATGCATTCTGTACCAGTTTTCCATTTATTTATAGATACTGTAATTTACTGTCGTGATATTTTCGGTCTTCGAAATTTTCAACTTTCATGTAAGGAAATTGTATTTCTTAGAAAAATTTCCTTTGAATTTAGTTGAGTGTACGTTTACAACATTTTCCTCTTAATAATATTGTTATTTTATATGATTGTCTGTACACGTACCATCGCATCCAGGGCGACACAGTTGGCCTGGTCCTCTTGTTTCGTTCAGCAGATCAGGGCGACACTATTGGATGGTCCTCGTTAATCTCTTGACCATGACTTTGTGCCGTATGCATTTTATCCCAGCCTTCCATTTATTAACGCACGCTGTAATTTAATGATGTCTTGATATTTACGATTTTTTTCGAAATATCAATTTTTATTTTTAAAAAATTCTATTTTTAAATAATAGCGTTCTTGGAATTAGGTGAGTTTAAGCTTATGACAATACTTTGTTGAGCCTGTTGTTATTTCATATGATTGTCTCTATTCATACCTACGATTCGGGAGCGACAGGGCTGTGGTGGACTTGCAGTTGCGTTCGGCATATCGGACCAACACTACGGTACTATCTTCGTTAACTTCTCTAACCTTGATATTGTGTCGAATACATTCTTTCGATATTCACTATTTATTACTACATTCTGTGATCTACAGTTGTGATATTTACGATTTCATTCAAACCCTCCAATTTTTTATTTCAGAAATTTTATTCTTCAGAAGAAGTGAAAATATCACAGCAGTATCATACAGTATGTACAAATAAACGAAAAACTGGGAAAAATTGTTACTGTACAATATCAAGGTTAAAAACATTATCGAAAACCATCCAGTAGACTCGCTCCGTTCTGTCGTAGGCAACTGCAATGCCACTACAGCCGTGTCTTTCCGGAAGCATAGGTTGCGCATACAGGCAACCGTACGACATAGCAGTAGGAATAGCAAAATATTATCATAATCATACATTTAACTAATTCGAAAGGTACATTTAATAAGAAATACAATATTTTAAATAAAAATTGCAAACATCGGAGGAAATTAATGGTATCGTAAGAGTTAATTACGGTATTTCTAAATAAACAGAGAATTGCGAAAGACTGAATACGGTACGACATTGATTTTAAAGGAATTAACGACGACCATCCAGTTGTGCCGCTTCCGATCTGCCTACGCAACTACAACGCATCCACATTCGTATCGCAACGGCAGCGTAGGTACGGGTACAGGCAATCAAATAATACAGGCCACAAATTGTCCTTAATAATGTCATAAACGTATACTCAACTAATTCCAAAGACACCTTTACTATGAAGAAATTTGTGAATTTCAAAATTAGAAACTATGAGAAAAACGGAACATATCAAAACAGTAAATTACAGCATGTATAAATAAATGGCGGACTGGCAAACAATGCGTACGGTTCAGAGTCATGGATAGATAAATTATAGATAATCATGCAGTAGCGTCGCACCGATATGCCGAATGAAACTGCAACACCACTCTACTCGTGACGCTCAGAAAGCATAGATACGTATTCAGACAATCATATAAGATGACAAAGAATTTAACACAATATTGTCATAAGCGTTCACACAACTAATTCCAAAAGGCAGTTTCACTAAGAAATACAACTTTCGAAAATGCAAATTGAACATTGCGAAAAATATCGAAAATATCATAACACAACATTACAGTTTGTGCAAATAAATGGAAAAATGGGAAAAAATGCATACGATACAATATCGCGGTTGGAGAAATTAGCGATAATCATACAGTAGTTTTGCTACGATGTACCGAACGCTACTGCAAGTCCACTCCTGTCGTGTTGATCCGTCAGCTTAGGTACGTATACAGACAGTCATACAAAATAGCAGTTAGTTAAACAAAATAATGTCTTAAACGTGCACTGAACTAGATCCAAAGCACTTGCATTCAGAAATACAATTTTTTCACCTAACAATAGACAATTTCTGATAAAATTGTAATGACCATAGAAGTAAATTGCAGTATTTGTTTATAAATATAAAAATGAGAAAGAATTGCTTGCGGTTCAAAATCATGTCTTATGAAACTAACAGAGACAATACAGTAGTGTTGCTCTATCTGCCGTACCATCATTCACTGTTCGAATATTATAGCAGACGGTCAAGCCATTGCAGAACTTTACCCATCTGTATACAGTCCAACCTTATACCGCTGGCCATTCCTTCCGAGAAGCAAGTCAGCTTTATTGAGGGCATTACTTCGTGTTCCGTGAAGCAAATTAGTAGACATTTCTGTGACGGGCACCTCAATTTCCAGTATGCATTAGAAGATCGGAACACAGATTGATCATGAACATTACTGCCCCCTTTGAGAGTGGAACGGCCAAGTGAATAACTTCACCTATCCCGTGATTCCGAGAGTCAACCCAGGAAAACCGAGAAGTAAGTCCTTTAAACAGAATTGGGAGTAGACACCTTATTTCGCAGTTGTCAAACGTTTTAGCGACGACCTTACACACCGAAATAATAACCCGCTGCATCATGATTATACCTTCGCGATCAGAGTTACAAATTAGTTTATATTCTAGTGGCTGGCTCCTTAATTTCAGATATGAATATGAGGATCGAGCGTCAAACCGTTGGAGAACGTCACCAATTGGTATAGAGTCAAACGCTTCACCGAAGACCGTACCCTCCGAAAACCCAGCCCGCTGTATCGACAGTACAGCAGTGTGTTCAGTGGAACGAATCAGCATACATTTTAGTGACGATCACCTTAACTTCATGTATAAAACACAACATCGAGTGTGCGAAAGTTACCACCATCTTTGAAGTTCGAACGGCTAAGTCTGTAGCTTCAGTTATCCTATAATTCCGAGAGTCAAACCAGGTATAGCGGGAGTAAATGAGCTGAACTATATTACCAATAGACACAATAATTCACGGTATGAATAATAAAGTGGCAGGTCAAACCGTTTGCGAACAATACCAATTTCTACAGAGTCAAACATTTTACCGAAAGCTTTACCGCCCCAGAAGATAACCCGCTGTATCTGGAGTATACCCAGCAGGGGCTGCAGTGGGCCTCCTGGTCCATTTGCAGTTTGGGTATGTCGAAACCACGGTGTCCGAGTCGGCCCAACCTAGGCCGAGGTGAGCAAGCACCTCATTCCGGAAGTATGGTGTCCTTACGAGGGGTATGACCGGTACGGCCCTGCATTCACTGGTACCGTGGGAACCGGTTCGAGCCCTGGGGCGGGGGGGGGGCCTTGGTCCGTCCTCCCCGCCGGTTGCTTGGATTGGCATCGAGGGGGCAGAGGTAAGCCCATATCGCGGGTTAGGGGACTCCGTCTTCGGGCGGGAGATCCTCAACGGGTGAGTGGCGTGAGATCTTCTCGGGCTCTGGCCTGCCAGCGTCAGTAGGGATTTAGAAAGGTCCCGGCCTACCCAAAGTTGACGCGTAGGGCTTGCAGTCTACGAGCTAATTGGTAGGTGTGTGGTAAGGTGCGCCACACAATGCGCTGATTGGGCGTATCCCAATCCCGCGCCCATGGGGGCCGTGTGGATTAAGCCCTCGTGGCAGGAGCCGTGCGTTAAATCAATGACACTAGATGTATCTGGAGTATAATTCCGCGCTCAGAAAAAGAAACTAGTTTCAATTTTTGTGTCGGCACCTTAAATTCCATGATGAATTGGAATATCGATGGTCAAACCGCTCGTGAACGGTACCACCTCCTGTGAGAAACGAACGGCTTTGTCAATAATTTATCGTATCCTGCGATACCGAGGGTCAAAGGAGGTATTATGGGCGTAAGTCCGCAGAAAAGTTTTGGCAATTTGACACCCAAATTCACGGTTTGAATACTACGGTAGAGTGTAAAACCGTTTGAGAATCTTACCACTTGGTATAAAGCAAAACCTTTATCCGAAGGCCGTACCTTCCGCGAACCACACCCGCTTCATCGCGAGTGTAACTTCGTGTTCAGCTGATCAAATTTGGGATCATTTTTGTGACGTGGACCTTAATATCGCTATGAATAAGAAGATGGAGGGTCAAACCGTTCGCGATTGTTTCCACCTTCTTTGACAGACGAACGGCTGTGACAATAGAATCACCTATACTTGCGATTCCGAGTGTTAAGCCTGGTATTCCAGGAGAAAATTTGCTGAACAGTATTAGCAATAGACACCTTTTTTCACGATATGAATATTAAAGTAGAGCGTCAAACCGTTTGAGAACGTTACCAATTGGCATGACGTAATACCGTTTACCGGAAACCATACCTTCTGAGACCATAACCCGCTGTATCGTGGGTATAACACTGTGTTCAGCGAAACAAATTAGTATACATTATAGCAGATGGACGACTTTCTGTCATGTATGAATAGAAGAATCGACAGTCAAACGGTTCGAGACCGATCTCACCTTCATTGAGAGTCGATCGGCTAAGTGAATAGCTTCACCTATCCTGCTGTTCCGATACGGAAACCAGGTATGGCGGGAGTCAATTCGCGGTTTCAATATTAAAGTAGAGCGCGAAACCATTTGAAAATATTACCAAATGATATAAAGGCAAGCGCCCTACCGAAGGACGTACCTTCCGAGGACCAGACCCCGCTGCATCAATAGCCTAAACTCCTGATCAGAGGTATAAATTAGTATACATGTTAGTAACCGGCACCTTAAATTGATGTATGAGTTAGAAGATATATTGTCAAACCAGTCGAGAGCCTTACCACCTTGTTTGAGAGTCGAATACCTGGGTCAAAATTTTCAGCTTTCCTGTGATTCCGAGAGGCAAATCAGATATTCCAAGAGTAAATTCGCAGATGAGGATTCGCAATAAACACCTCAACTCACTGTATGAAAATTAAAGTACAAAGTCAATCCGCTGGCGAACGTTACCATTTGGTATAACGTCATACTCTTTATAAGACACCTTGCCATCCGAGAATATTAGACGCAGTATCGAGGGAATAACTTTGTCCTCAGGACAAGAAACAAGTCTTCGTTTCAGGGGCGGCCACCTTATTTTTATGTACGAGTTAGATGATCGAGGGTCAAACTGATCGAGACCGCTATCATCATCTGTGGGAGACGAACGGCTACGTGAATAGCATCATCTATCCTGCGATTCCGAAGTTATCACCGGTATTCCCGGTGGGAGTCCGCTGCACAGTACTGGCAACAGACACCTTTGTTCACAGTTTGAATATTAAAGACGGCGGTCAATACGTTCCAGAACATTACCTGTTGGTTTGTGGACAAACTTCTTACAGAATGCCTTACCCACTGAAAAATTAGCCAGCTGTATCGATAGTATAACATCGGGTTCAGAGGATCAAATTAGTATAATTCGTACTCACGGGAACCATATTTACATGTTTGAACAAGAAGATAGAGGACCATACCGTTTGAGAATGTTCCCACTCTTTTTGGGGGTCCCACATCTGTTTCAATAACTTCACTTATCCTGTGATTCCGAAAGCCACGCCATCTATCCAGGTAGTATATCCGCTGAACATTATTGACAATATAAACCCTACATCACGGTTTGAATATTAATCTGGAGCGTCAAATTGCTTGACATCGTTACTATTGGTATAATGTCAACCGTTTTGCGGAAGACCTTACACTCCGAAAAACTAACGCGCTGCATCGAGAGTATAACTTCGAGTTCAGAGAAAGAAATAAGTGTTCATTTATGTGATATGCCCCTTATCGTCGTGCATGAATTACAAGATAGAGGGTCAAACCGTTCGATAACGTTACCACCTTCTGTGCGGGACGAACTGCAAGGTCAATAGCTTCACCAATCCTGTGATGCTGAGAGTCAAACAAGGTAATCCGATAGGGAGTCTGCTGAAGAATATTGGCAATTGACACGTTAATTCAGCCTTGGAATATTAAAGTAGTATGCCGAACTGTCGGCAAACATTACCAATTCGTATTATGTCATGCATTTTACCGAATACCTTTCCTTCCTAGAACCTAACACGCTGTAGCGAATGTCTAGCTTATTGTACATGGAAACAAATTAGTAGACAATTTAGCGGACGGAAACCGTCATCTTATGTATAAACATAATCATTAAGAGGCAAAGGTCAATAGCTTCACCGATCCTACGATTCCAAGAGTCAAACACTGTATTCCGGGAGTAAATCCGCTGCACAGTATTGGCATTGGACACCCTATTTCACGGTATATATATTATCGAACAGAATCAATCCGTTTGAGGACGTTAACAACTGGTATAAAGTCAAACCTTTTGTCGAATAACTCATCGACCTAGAACGAACACCGAACTAGCGAGTGTCTTGCTTAGTGCTCACGGAAACAAAATAGTAGTGATTATATCTGCCGGAGACCCTTTTTTCGTGTCTGAATAGCAAAATCGAGAGTCAAACTACTCTCGAACGTTACCACATTCTTTCGCATTCGAATGGTTAAGTTAATAGCTTCACGTATTCTGGGATCCCGAGAGACAGTCGCTTCAGCGGTTGGGATTCTCGGAAGGTATGGCCTTCGGTAAAAAGTATCACTCGAAACTAGAAGATGAAGCTCTATAACCGTCTGACGCTCTACCTTCATATTCGTGCCGTGAAATAAGCTGTCTATTGCCATTATTGTCCAGCGGATATGATCCCGGAATACCTAGCTTGACTCTCGGAATCACTGGCGAGGTGAAGCTATTGACTTAGCGACAGTCAAAAGTGGTCGACACGTTCCGAAAGGTTTGACTCTCAATCTTGAAATTCATACATGAAAATAAGGTGTCCGTCTGCTGAAATATCTTCTAATTTGCATCCGTGATCACTAGGAATGGCACATTGTCCAGCGGATTAGTTTCGCGGCAGATAATGTGTTCGGCTAAAAGAATGACATTATACCAATTCTTAATGTTCTCCGACGATATGCCCTCCCTACTTTAATACCCGTGGCGTGTAATAAGGTCTCTATTGCCAATACTATTCAGGGGATTTACGTCAGGAATACGATCCTTGGCTTTAGGAATCACATGATAGGTGAAGCTATTGGCCGAACTGTGCGACTTTCAAAAAAGGTGGTAATTTTCTCAAGCGGTTTGACACTCCATCTCCTATTCATACATGAAAATACGATGTCCGCCTGCAAAAATGTATACTCATTGCATCCTGTAAAAACTAGGTAAGACAATCGCGGGTTCTCAGAAGGAAAGGCCATGGGAAAGATTAATGCATTTATACTAATTGGGAATGCTCTCTTACGGCATGACTCTCTACTTCAATTTCGTACCGTGAATTAACGTGTGTATTGCCAATACTGTTCAGCGCATTTACTCCCGGAATCCCTGGTTTGACTCTCCGAATCACTGGATAGGTGAAGCTCTTGACGTAGCCGTTCGTCTCTCACAGAAGGTGGCAACGTTCTCGAACGCTTTGACACTCGATCTTCTATTTCATACATGAAATGAAGGTTCCCGTCACTAAAATGTATACTAATGTGTTTCGGTAAACGCGTAACAATACTCTAGTTATGGCGGGTTAACTCCTCGGACGGTGAGGCATTCGGTAAGTCGTATGACTTTATAGCAATTTGATACATTCTCACACGGTGTGACACTCTATTTTTATATTTATTCCGCGAATGCAGGTATCTATTGGCAATAATCATCAGCGCATTTACTCTCCGATTATCTTGGTAGACTCTCAGAATTATAGGATAGGTGGAGTTATTGACGTATCCGTTCCATTCTCAAAGTGGGCGGTAACGCTCTCGATCGGTTTAGTGCTCAATCTTCTAATTGCTACATGAAGCTAAGGTGCCATTCACTGAAATGAATACCTGTTTCGTTCTCTGGACGCGACGTTATACCCTCGAAGCAGCATATTACCTCCTCCGAGGTTTCTATCGGTAAAGCGTTTGACTCTATACCAATAGGTAACGGTCTACAACGGGTTGCCGGTCTGCTTTAATATTCACCTTAATATATACACCTTAATTCTCAGTATGAACATTAAAGTAGAGGGTCAAACCGTTTTAGATTGCTACCAATTACTATAACGTCGTACTCTTTAACGGATACCTTAACTTCCGAGAATATAACCAGCAGTATGGTGGGTATAACTTCATGTTCAGAGCATCAAATTAGATTTCATTTCAGAGACGTGTTCGTTAACTTCATGTATGAATTAGAACATCGATGGTCAAACCGTTCGAGAACGCTCTTTCAGTGCCGAACGCATATGCCAATAGCACCAGCTATCCTGTATTCCCGAAATCCAAATCAGGTAATCTGAGCGTAAATCCGCTGATGAGGTTTGGCAATAGGCGGCTTTATTCACGGCTTGAATATTACAGAAGACCGTCAACCGTTTGAGGGCATTACTAATTGGTGTAAAGTGAAACGTTTTAACGAAGGCCTTACCTTCCGCGAAGCATAGCGACTTTATCGAAGGAATAAGTTCGTGTTCAGAGTATGAAATTAGTTTTCATTTCAGTGACGGCCTCCTTAGCTTCATTTATGACTTGCAGGATCGAAGGTGAAACCGCTCGAGAACGTTGCCACCTACTGTGAAAGACGAACGGCTAAATAAATAGCACCGCATGTCCTGTGATTGCGAAGGTCAAACCAGGAACCCCGGCAATAAATGCTCTGTACAGTATGGGCAATATACACCTCAATTCACGGGCAGAATAATAAATAATTCGTTCGGTAACGTCACCACCATCTTTGATAGACGCGCCGTTAATTCAATCGCACCTACACGACGATTCCAAGAGTCATCTGCGGTATTCCGGTAGTAAATCCGATGACATGCTTTGCAATAGACATCTTATTTCACGGTATGAACATTAAAGTCGGGAGTCAAACCGTCGGGGAGCATTACCTGTTCGAATAATGACATTCTTATTATGGAATACCTTACCATCCGAGAACCTATCTCGCTGTGGAGATTGTCTTGCTTAATGTTCACGGAAACAAATTAGTAGACCTGTTACCAGACGGGCTCAACATTTTCTTCTTCAAATTACAATTTAGTGGGTCAAACCGATCGAGAACGTTGCCACCTTCTGCGAGAGACGAACGTCTAAGTCAATATCTTCACCTACCCTGTGATTCTGAGAGTCAAACCAGATATTCCGAAAGCAAATATGCTGCACAGTATTGCCAATAGATACCGTAATTCGCGGAGTGAATATTACAATATATCGCCACACCATGTGAGAACGTTACTAATCGCCACAGAGTCAAACGTTTTATCCAATGCCTTACCGTCCGAGAATATAACCCGACGGTTCGGGAATACATCACCGTGTTCAGAGGCACGAACTAGTATACATATTAGTAATGAGTATCTTCATTTCATGCATGAATTAGAAGACCGAGGGTCAAACCGTTAGAAATGTTAAAATCTTCTTTGGGATTCAAACGGCTAAGTCAGTTGCTTCATACATCCAGTGACTCAGATTGCCAAACGAGATATTCCGTGAGTGAATGCGCAGTACAGAATTGGCAATATGTATCATAATTCGCGGATTGAAAATTACAATATAGCGTCACACTGTGTGACAACGGTACTAATTGATATAAAGTCAAACGTTTTTACCCATGGCCGTACCTTCCGCGATCATCACTCGCTTCATCGAGAGTATAACTTTGTGTTCAGAGTACCAATTTAGCCAACATTTTAGTGACGGGGCCTTAATTTGATTATGAACAAGAAGAAAAAGATCCAAGCGGTTCGAGAAAGTTATTATCATTTTTGAGAATGGAACAGATCAGTCAATAGCTTCACCTATCCTCTTATTCCGAAAGTCAAATGAGATATTCCGGGAGTAAATGCGCTGTACATTATTGGCAATAGATTCCTTAATTAGCTGTTTCACTACTAAAGTTCAGACTCTAACCCTTGTTGATCATTACCTATTGGTATAATGTCAAATTATACCTCCCTCGGAGAACCTAACCTGCTGTATCGAGATTATAACTGCGCATTCAGACGAGCCAGTTAGTATCCATTTTAGTGACGGGAAACCTAATTTCCTGTAGGAATCAGAAGGTCGAATGTCAAGCGTTTCGGGAATGTGACCACATTCTTTGAGAATCAACACCCATCCTATGATTCCGAGAACCAAACCACGTATTCCTGGAGTGAGTCCGCTGAACAATATTGGGAATAGTCACCATAACTCACGCGTTGTGTATTAAAATAGAGCGTCACAGATTGTGGGAACGTTACCAATTACTATAAAGTCAAACGATTTCCAGATAGCCATAACGTGCGAGAAGCTAACCCGCTTTATCGAGATTATAACTTCGTGTTTAGAGAAACACATTAGAGTGCATTTTAGTGATGCCACCTTAAAATCACGTATGAGTTAGAATATGGAGTGTCAATCCGTATGGTACCGTTATCACCTTCTTTGAGAATTCAACTGCAATGTCAATAGCTTCACCAATCCTACGTTTCCGAGATTCAAGCAAGGTATTCCGGGAGAGAATCCGCTGCAGAGAATGGCTTCAGATACCTTACTTCGCAGTATGAACAATAAAGCAGATGGTCAAACAGTTGGGCAATGCTGCATACAGTTATATAGTCACACTAATTAAAGAAAGCCATAGCTTACCGGAATCTAACGCGCTGTATCGAGGGTACGTCTTCGTGTTCAGCGAAGCAAACTATTATATTTCTTAGTGTCGGGCACCTTAATTTCACGTATGAATCAGAAGATCGAGGGTCAAACGTTTAGAAAAAGATACCTCCTTGTTTGGGATTGGAATGCCTAAGTTCATAGCTCTACGTGTCCTGCGATACCGAGAATCAAACGATGTCTTCCGGGAGTAAGTCCACTTTAGAGAATTGGCATTAGGCACTCTATTTCGCGGTATAAATATTAAAGTACAGAGCCTATCCGTTTGAGAGCGTTACCAATTTGAATAAGGTCAAACATTTTACTGAATCCCTTACCCTCCGAAGTATATCGCATTATATATAGAATATAACTTGGTGTTCGGAGGAAGAAATTAATATATATTTTAGTGACTGGCACCATATCTTCCTGTAGAAATTAGAAGACCGAGGGTCAAACCCTTCGAGAACGTTAGCAACCTCTTTGAGATTCGAACGGGTAAGTCCATACCTTCACCTACCCTGTGGTTCTTAGAGTCAACCATGGTATTCCAGGAGTAAACCCGCTGTATAGTGTTGGCCATGGGCACTTTACTTCGCGATTTGAATGTTAATGTAGAGCGTGAAACCGTTTGAGAACGATGCCAGGTGGTATTAAGTCAAACGCTTTACCGAAGAACATACCCTCCGTGACTCTAATCCGCTGTCTCGACAGTATAAATTAGTGATCAGAGGTACAATTTAGTATACAGTTTAGTATTGGGCACCTTAATTTCATGTATGAATTAGAGGATCTAGTGTCAGACCATTCCAGAACGTTACTGCCTTGTTTGAGAATCGAACGGCTGAGTCAATAGCTTCAGCTATCTTTTGATTCCGTAGAGTCAAACCTGGTAATCCGGGAATTAATCCGCTGAACTCTATTGGCACATGACACCTTATGTCACAGTTTGAATATTAAAATAGAGCGCCAAATCATTTGAGGTCGTTACCCATTCGTATAGAGTCAAAATTGGTACCCATGGCCTTACCGTCCGAAAGCCTGACGCGAAGAATCCAAAGTCTAATTTCCTGGTCAGGGATGCAAGTTGTATACATTTTCGTGACAAGTACCTTAACTTCACGTATGAATAAGAAGGTAGAGAGTTAAATCATTCGATTACGGTACCACCTCCTTTGAGAGACGAACAGCTAAGTAAATAGCTTCACATATCCTGCGATTCCTAGAGTCAAACCAGGTATTCCGGGATTAAATGTCCTGAAGAGAATTGTCAATAGAAACCTTATTTCACGGTTTGAATATTAAAGCAGGTCGTCAAACCGTTGTAGAACATTACCTATTCGTGTAGGGTAAAACTTCTTACACAATGCCTTACCGTCCGGAAAGTTGACCCGCTGTATCGACAGTATAACACCGTGTTCAGAGATACGAAATAGTATACATATTAGTGTCGAGCACCACAATATCATGCATGAATTTAAAGATCGATGGACAAACCGTTCCAGAACGTTGTCACATTCTGTGAGAGACGAACGGATAAGTCAAGATCATAACATATTCTGTGTATCCGACAGTCATACCAGCCATACACGGAGTAAATCCGTTGCGCAGTAATAGCTATCGGCTCCTTTATTCATGGTTTCAATATTGAAACGAAACGCCGAACCGTTGTAGAACGGTACCTATCGGTATAGACTCAAACATTTTACCGATAGCCCTACCTTCGGAGAAGCTATCCCGCCATATCTATAGTATAACACCGTGATCAGTAAATGAAATTAGTAATCATTTCAGTGACGGGCACCTTAACTTCATGTGTCAATTAGAAGATCGTCGTGCAAACCGTACGAGAACGTTACCACCCCGTTTGAGAGTCGAAGGTATAAGTCAATAGCTCCACCCATCAAGTGATTAAGAGAGTCAAACCAGGTATTCCTGGAGTAAATCCGCGGAACAGTTTTGGCCCTAGACGCCATAATTGACGGATTGAATATTAAAGTAGAGCGTGAAACCGCTTGCGAACGTTACCAGTATGTATAAAGTCAAACGTTGTTCCGAAGACCTTGCCATACGAGAAATTAACCCGCTGCATCGAGAGTGTATCTTCTTGTACATGGAAACAAATTATTCTCCATCTTTGTTACAGGCACCATAATTTCATGTATTGTATAGAATATCGTGGGTCCATATCGATAGAGAACGATACCACCCCCTAAGCGTGTCGATGGGCTAAGTCAATAGCCTCACCCAAACTGTGACTCCAAAATTCGATGTGAATCCGTTGTTCAGTATAGGCAACGGACACATTAATTCAAGTTATGAATATCAAAGTATGGAGTCCATCTGTTGGAGACCATTACTAACTGGTATAAAGTCCTTCTTTTTGCCGAATACCTTACATTCCTAGAACATATCACGCAGTATCGTGTGTCGCGCTTACCGCTCTCGGACGCAAATTGGTAGACATTATAGCAGAAGCACACCTTATTTTCGCGTATAAGTTAGAAGACCGAGTGTCAAATCGTTCGAGACCGTCCCCACTTTCTTTGGGAGTGGAATGGCTAATTCGATAGCTTCTCCTATCCTATGATTCCGACAGCCAAGTTAGGTATTCGCGAAGTCAATCCGCTGACAGCATTGGCGATAGACACCTTAATTCACAGGATGAATATTAACCTACAGATCCAAACCGTTCGAGAACGTTACCACACACTTTGAGAGTCAGAAGTGTATGTCTATTGCTTCACCTATCCTGTGATTCCGAAGAT
>NW_027470459.1:0-37708 GCF_051020765.1 Lasioglossum baleicum
CCAGGCAAGCACGATCACAATTTATTCGAGCCTATGTCAGATTCGACGATTCTTCGTTTCAGAAGTGTATTTCTGTGCGGAATCGCGGTTTCGCGTGTTAGATCAGTGCATTTGCATGCAAACATTCCAAATTGGCACAGAAACTCCGATCCGCACAAACACGATCACGATTTATTCGAGCTTATGTCAGATTCGACGATTCTTCGTTTCAGAAGTGTATTTCTGTGCGGAATCGCTGTTTCGCGTGCTATATCAGTGCATTTGCATGCAAGTATGCGAAATTGGAATAGAAACTCCGACCCGGCAAGCACGATCACAATTTATTCGAGCCTATGTCAGTTTCGACATTCTTCGTTTCAGAAGTGTATTTCTGTGCGGAATCGCTGTTTCGCGCGCTAGATTAGTGCATTTGCATGCAAATATGCGAAATTGGCACGAAAACTCCGATTTGGCAAGCACGATCATGGTTTATTCGAGCTTATGTCAGATTCGACAATTATTCGTTTCAGAAGTGTATTTCTGTGCGGAATCGCTGTTTCGCGTAGTAGATCAGTGCATTTGCATGCAAATATGCGAAATTGGCACGAAAACTCCGATTTGGCAAGCACGATCATGGTTTATTCGAGCTTATGTCAGATTCGACGATTATTCGTTTCACAAATGAATTTCTGTACGGAATCGCCGTTTCGCGTGTTAGATCAGTGCATTAGTATGCAAACATGCCAAATTGGCACAGAAACTCCGATCCGCACAAACACGATCACAATTTATTCGAGCCTATGTCAGTTTCGACGATTCTTCGTTTCAGAAGTGTATTACTGTGCGGAATCGCTGTTTCGCGTGCTATATCAGTGCATTTGCATGCAAGTATGCGAAATTGGATTTGAAACTCCGACCCGGAAAGCACGATCACGATTTATTCGAGCTTATGTCAGATTCGACGATTATTTGTTTCACAAATGAATTTCTGTGCGGAATCGCCGTTTCGCGTGCTAGATCAGTGCATTTGCATGCAAAAATGCCAAATTGTCACAGAAACTCCGATCCGCCAAGCACGATCACGATTTATTCGAGCTTATGTCAGATTCGACGATTCTTCGTTTCAGAAGTGTATTTCTGTGCGGAATCGCTGTTTCGCGCGCTAGATCAGTGCATTTGCATGCAAGTATGACAAATTGGAATAGAAACTCCGACCGGCAATCACGATCACGATTTATTCGAGCTTATGTCAGATTCGACGATTCTTCGTTTCAGAAGTGTATTTCTGTGCGGAATCGCTGTTTCGCGCGCTAGATCAGTGCATTTGCAGGCAAGTATGCCAAATTGGAATAGAAACTCCGACACGGCAAGCACGATCACGATTTATTCGACATTATGTCAGATTCGACGATTCTTCGTTTCAGAAGTGTATTTCTGTGCGGAATCGCTGTTTCGCGTGCTAGATCAGTGCATTTGCATGCAAATATGCGATATTGGACAGAAACTCCGACCAGGCAAGCACGATCACAATTTATTCGAGCCTATGTCAGATTCGACGATTCTTCGTTTCAGAAGTGTATTTCAGTGCGGAATCGCTGTTTCGCGTAGTAGATCAGTGCATTTGCAAGCAAGTATGCCAAATTGGAATAGAAACTCCGACCCGGCAAGCACGATCACGATTTATTCGAGCTTATGTCAGATTCGACGATTGTTTGTTTCAGAAGTGTATTTCTGTGCGGAATCGCTGTTTCGCGTGCTAGATCAGTGCATTTGTATGCAGATATGCGAAATTGGCACGGAAACTCCGATTCGGCAAGCACGATCACGATTTATTCGAGCTTATGTCAGATTCGACGATTCTTCGTTTCAGAAGTGAATTTCTGTGCCGAATCGCTGTTTCGCGTGCTATATCAGTGCATTTGCATGCAAGTATGCGAAATTGGAATAGAAACTCCGACCCGGCAAGCACGATCACAATTTATTCGAGCCTATGTCAGTTTCGACATTCTTCGTTTCAGAAGTGTATTTCTGTGCGGAATCGCTGTTTCGCGCGCTAGATCAGTGCATTTGCATGCAAATATGCGAAATTGGCACGAAATCTCCGATTTGGCAAGCACGATCATGGTTTATTCGAGCTTATGTCAGATTCGACGATTATTCGTTTCACAAATGAATTTCTGTACGGAATCGCTGTTTAGCGTGCTAGATCAGTGCATTTGTATGCAAATATGCGAAATTGGTACGGAAACTCCGATTCGGCAAGCACGACCACGATTTATTCGAGCTTATGTCAGATTCGACGATTCTTCGTTTCAGAAGTGTATTTCTGTTCGGAATCGCTGTTTCGCGCGCTAGATCAGTGCATTTGCAGGCAAGTATGCCAAATTGGAATAGAAACTCCGACACGGCAAGCACGAACACGATTTATTCGACGTTATGTCAGATTCGACGATTCTTCGTTTCAGAAGTGTATTTCTGTGCGGAATCGCTGTTTCGCGTGCTAGATCAGTGCATTTGCATGCAAATATGCGAAATTGGACAGAATTTCCGACCAGGCAAGCACGATCACAATTTATTCGAGCCTATGTCAGATTCGACGATTCTTCGTTTCAGAAGTGTATTTATGTGCGGAATCGCTGTTTCGCGTGTTAGATCAGTGCATTTGCATGCAAACATTCCAAATTGGCACAGAAACTCCGATCCGCACAAACACGATCACGATTTATTCGAGCTTATGTCAGATTCGACGATTCTTCGTTTCAGAAGTGTATTTCTGTGCGGAATCGCTGTTTCGCGCGCTAGATCAGTGCATTTGCATGCAAGTATGACAAATTGGAATAGAAACTCCGACCGGCAATCACGATCACGATTTATTCGAGCTTATGTCAGATTCGACGATTCTTCGTTTCAGAAGTGTATTTCTGTGCGGAATCGCTGTTTCGCGCGCTAGATCAGTGCATTTGCATGCAAGTATGACAAATTGGAATAGAAACTCCGACACGGCAAGCACGATCACGATTTATTCGACGTTATGTCAGATTCGACGATTCTTCGTTTCAGAAGTGTATTTCTGTGCGGAATCGCTGTTTCGCGTGCTAGATCAGTGCATTTGCATGCAAATATGCGAAATTGGACAGAAACTCCGACCAGGCAAGCACGATCACAATTTATTCGAGCCTATGTCAGATTCGACGATTCTTCGTTTCAGAATTGTATTTCTGTGCGGAATCGCTGTTTCGCGTGTTAGATCAGTGCATTTGCATGCAAATATGCGAAATTGGCACGAAAACTCCGATTCGGCAAGCACGATCACGATTTATTCGAGCTTATGTCAGATTCGACAATTATTCGTTTCACAAATGAATTTCTGTGCGGAATCGCTGTTTCGCGTAGTAGATCAGTGCATTTGCGAGCAAGTATGCCAAATTGGAATAGAAACTCCGACCCGGCAAGCACGATCACGATTTATTCGAGCTTATGTCAGATTCGACGATTCTTTGTTTCAGAAGTGTATTTCTGTGCGGAATCGCTGTTTCGCGCGCTAGATCAGTGCATTTGCATGCAAGTATGACAAATTGGAATAGAAACTCCGACAGGCAATCACGATCACGATTTATTCGAGCTTATGTCAGATTCGACGATTCTTCGTTTCAGAAGTGTATTTCTGTGCGGAATCGCTGTTTCGCGCGCTAGATCAGTGCATTTGCATGCAAATATGCGAAATTGGCACGAAAACTCCGATTCGGCAAGCACGATCACGATTTATTCGAGCTTATGTCAGATTCGACAATTATTCGTTTCACAAATGAATTTCTGTGCGGAATCGCTGTTTCGCGTAGTAGATCAGTGCATTTGCGAGCAAGTATGCCAAATTGGAATAGAAACTCCGACCCGGCAAGCACGATCACGATTTATTCGAGCTTATGTCAGATTCGACGATTCTTTGTTTCAGAAGTGTATTTCTGTGCGGAATCGCTGTTTCGCGTGCTAGATCAGTGCATTTGTATGCAGATATGCGAAATTGGCACGGAAACTCCGATTCGGCAAGCACGATCACGATTTATTCGAGCTTATGTCAGATTCGACGATTCTTCGTTTCACAAATGAATTTCTGTGCGGAATCGCTGTTTCGCGTAGTAGATCAGTGCATTTGCGAGCAAGTATGCCAAATTGGAATAGAAACTCCGACCCGGCAAGCACGATCACGATTTATTCGAGCTTATGTCAGATTCGACGATTCTTCGTTTCAGAAGTGTATTTCTGTGCGGAATCGCTGTTTCGCGCGCTAGATCAGTGCATTTGCATGCAAATATGCGAAATTGGCACGAAAACTCCGATTCGGCAAGCACGATCACGATTTATTCGAGCTTATGTCAGATTCGACAATTATTCGTTTCACAAATGAATTTCTGTGCGGAATCGCTGTTTCGCGTAGTAGATCAGTGCATTTGCGAGCAAGTATGCCAAATTGGAATAGAAACTCCGACCCGGCAAGCACGATCACGATTTATTCGAGCTTATGTCAGATTCGACGATTCTTTGTTTCAGAAGTGTATTTCTGTGCGGAATCGCTGTTTCGCGTGCTAGATCAGTGCATTTGTATGCAGATATGCGAAATTGGCACGGAAACTCCGATTCGGCAAGCACGATCACGATTTATTCGAGCTTATGTCAGATTCGACGATTCTTCGTTTCAGAAGTGTATTTCTGTGCGGAATCGCTGTTTCGCGTGCTAGATCAGTGCATTTGCATGCAAATATGCGAAATTGGACAGAAACTCCGACCAGGCAAGCACGATCACAATTTATTCGAGCCTATGTCTGATTCGACGATTCTTCGTTTCAGAAGTGTATTTATTTACGGAATCGCTGTTTCGCGTGTTAGATCAGTGCATTTGCATGCAAACATTCCAAATTGGCACAGAAACTCCGACCCGCACAAACACGATCACGATTTATTCGAGCTTATGTCAGATTCGACGATTCTTCGTTTCAGAAGTGTATTTCTGTGCGGAATCGCTGTTTCGCGCGCTAGATCAGTGCATTTGCAGGCAAGTATGCCAAATTGGAATAGAAACTCCGACACGGCAAGCACGATCACGATTTATTCGACATTATGTCAGATTCGACGATTCTTCGTTTCAGAAGTGTATTTCTGTGCGGAATCGCTGTTTCGCGTGCTAGATCAGTGCATTTGCATGCAAATATGCTAAATTGGACAGAAACTCCGACCAGGCAAGCACGATCACAATTTATTCGAGCCTATGTCAGATTCGACGATTCTTCGTTTCAGAAGTGTATTTCAGTGCGGAATCGCTGTTTCGCGTGCTAGATCAGTGCATTTGCATGCAAATATGCGAAATTGGCACGAAAACTCCGATTCGGCAAGCACGATCACGATTTATTCGAGCTTATGTCAGATTCGACAATTATTCGTTTCACAAATGAATTTCTGTGCGGAATCGCTGTTTCGCGTAGTAGATCAGTGCATTTGCAAGCAAGTATGCCAAATTGGAATAGAAACTCCGACCCGGCAAGCACGATCACGATTTATTCGAGCTTATGTCAGATTCGACGATTCTTTGTTTCAGAAGTGTATTTCTGTGCGGAATCGCTGTTTCGCGTGCTAGATCAGTGCATTTGTATGCACATATGCGAAATTGGCACGGAAACTCCGATTCGGCAAGCACGATCACGATTTATTCGAGCTTATGTCAGATTCGACGATTCTTCGTTTCAGAAGTGAATTTCTGTGCCGAATCGCTGTTTCGCGTGCTATATCAGTGCATTTGCATGCAAGTATGCGAAATTGGAATAGAAACTCCGACCCGGCAAGCACGATCACAATTTATTCGAGCCTATGTCAGTTTCGACATTCTTCGTTTCAGAAGTGTATTTCTGTGCGGAATCGCTGTTTCGCGCGCTAGATCAGTGCATTTGCATGCAAATATGCGAAATTGGCACGAAATCTCCGATTTGGCAAGCACGATCATGGTTTATTCGAGCTTATGTCAGATTCGACGATTATTCGTTTCACAAATGAATTTCTGTACGGAATGGCTGTTTAGCGTGCTAGATCAGTGCATTTGTATGCAAATATGCGAAATTGGTACGGAAACTCCGATTCGGCAAGCACGACCACGATTTATTCGAGCTTATGTCAGATTCGACGATTCTTCGTTTCAGAAGTGTATTTCTGTGCGGAATCGCTGTTTCGCGCGCTAGATCAGTGCATTTGCAGGCAAGTATGCCAAATTGGAATAGAAACTCCGACACGGCAAGCACGAACACGATTTATTCGACGTTATGTCAGATTCGACGATTCTTCGTTTCAGAAGTGTATTTCTGTGCGGAATCGCTGTTTCGCGTGCTAGATCAGTGCATTTGCATGCAAATATGCGAAATTGGACAGAAACTCCGACCAGGCAAGCACGATCACAATTTATTCGAGCCTATGTCAGATTCGACGATTCTTCGTTTCAGAAGTGTATTTCTGTGCGTAATCGCTGTTTCGCGCGCTAGATCAGTGCATTTGCATGCAAGTATGACAAATTGGAATAGAAACTCCGACCGGCAATCACGATCACGATTTATTCGAGCTTATGTCAGATTCGACGATTCTTCGTTTCAGAAGTGTATTTCTGTGCGGAATCGCTGTTTCGCGCGCTAGATCAGTGCATTTGCAGGCAAGTATGCCAAATTGGAATAAAAACTCCGACACGGCAAGCACGGTCACGATTTATTCGACGATTCTTCGTTTCAGAAGTGTATTTCTGTGCGGAATCGCTGTTTCGCGTGCTATATCAGTGCATTTGCATGCAAGTATGCGAAATTTTAATAGAAACTCCGACCCGGCAAGCACGATCACAATTTATTCGAGCCTATGTCAGTTTCGACATTCTTCGTTTCAGACGTGTATTTCTGTGCGGAATCGCTGTTTCGCGCGCTAGATCAGTGCATTTGCATGCAAATATGCGAAATTGGCACGAAATCTCCGATTTGGCAAGCACGATCATGGTTTATTCAAGCTTATGTCAGATTCGACGATTATTCGTTTCACAAATGAATTTCTGTACGGAATCGCTGTTTAGCGTGCTAGATCAGTGCATTTGTATGCAAATATGCGAAATTGGTACGGAAACTCCGATTCGGCAAGCACGACCACGATTTATTCGAGCTTATGTCAGATTCGACGATTCTTCGTTACAGAATTGTATTTCTGTGCGGAATCGCTGTTTCGCGTGCTATATCAGTGCATTTGCATGCAAGTATGCGAAATTGGAATAGAAACTCCGACCCGGCAAGCACGATCACAATTTATTCGAGCCTATGTCAGATTCGACGATTCTTCGTTTCAGAAGTGTATTCCTGTGCGGAATCGCTGTTTCGCGTGTTAGATCAGTGCATTTGCATGCAAACATTCCAAATTGGCACAGTAACTCCGGTCCGCACAAACACGATCACGATTTATTCGAGCTTATGTCAGATTCGACGATTCTTCGTTTCAGAAGTGTATTTCTGTGCGTAATCGCTGTTTCGCGCGCTAGATCAGTGCATTTGCATGCAAGTATGACAAATTGGAATAGAAACTCCGACCGGCAATCACGATCACGATTTATTCGAGCTTATGTCAGATTCGACGATTCTTCGTTTCAGAAGTGTATTTCTGTGCGGAATCGCTGTTTCGCGCGCTAGATCAGTGCATTTGCAGGCAAGTAAGCCAAATTAGGAATAGAAACTCCGACACGGCAAACACGATCGCGATTTAATCGAGCTTATGGCAGATTCGACGATTCTTCGTTTCAGAAGTGTATTTCTTTGCGGAATCGCTGTTTCGCGTGCTAGATCAGTGCATTTGCATGCAAATATGCGAAATTGGCACGAAAACTCCGATTCGGCAAGCACGATCACGATTTATTCGAGCTTATGTCAGATTCGACGATTATTTGTTTCACAAATGAATTTCTGTGCGGAATCGCCGTTTCGCGTGCTAGATCAGTGCATTTGCATGCAAAAATGCCAAATTGTCACAGAAACTCCGATCCGCCAAGCACGATCACGATTTATTCGAGCTTATGTCAGATTCGACGATTCTTCGTTTCAGAAGTGTATTTCTGTGCGGAATCGCTGTTTCGCGCGCTAGATCAGTGCATTCGCATGCAAACATGCCAAATTGGCACAGAAACTCCGATCCGCACAAACACGATCACGATTTATTCGAGCTTATGTCAGATTCGACGATTCTTCGTTTCAGAAGTGTATTTCTGTGCGGAATCGCTGTTTCGCGCGCTAGATCAGTGCATTTGCATGCAAGTATGACAAATTGGAATAGAAACTCCGACACGGCAAGCACGATCACGATTTATTCGACGTTATGTCAGATTCGACGATTCTTCGTTTCAGATGTGTATTTCTGTGCGGAATCGCTGTTTCGCGTGCTAGATCAGTGCATTTGCATGCAAATATGCGAAATTGGGCAGAAACTCCGACCAGGCAAGCACGATCACAATTTATTCGAGCCTATGTCAGATTCGACGATTCTTCGTTTCAGAATTGTATTTCTGTGCGGAATCGCTGTTTCGCGTGTTAGATCAGTGCATTTTCATGCAAACATTCCAAATTGGCACAGAAACTCCGATCCGCACAAACACGATCACGATTTATTCGTGCTTATGTCAGATTCGACGATTCTTCGTTTCAGAAGTGTATTTCTGTGCGGAATCGCTGTTTCGCGCGCTAGATCAGTGCATTTGCATGCAAGTATGACAAATTGGAATAGAAACTCCGACCGGCAATCACGATCACGATTTATTCGAGCTTATGTCAGATTCGACGATTCTTCGTTTCAGAAGTGTATTTCTGTGCGGAATCGCTGTTTCGCGCGCTAGATCAGTGCATTTGCAGGCAAGTATGCCAAATTGGAATAGAAACTCCGACACGGCAAGCACGATCACGATTTATTCGACATTATGTCAGATTCGACGATTCTTCGTTTCAGAAGTGTATTTCTGTGCGGAATCGCTGTTTCGCGTGCTAGATCAGTGCATTTGCATGCAAATATGCGATATTGGACAGAAACTCCGACCAGGCAAGCACGATCACAATTTATTCGAGCCTATGTCAGATTCGACGATTCTTCGTTTCAGAAGTGTATTTCAGTGCGGAATCGCTGTTTCGCGTGCTAGATCAGTGCATTTGCATGCAAATATGCGAAATTGGCACGAAACCTCCGATTCGGCAAGCACGATCACGATTTATTCGAGCTTATGTCAGATTCGACAATTATTCGTTTCACAAATGAATTTCTGTGCGGAATCGCTGTTTCGCGTAGTAGATCAGTGCATTTGCAAGCAAGTATGCCAAATTGGAATAGAAACTCCGACCCGGCAAGCACGATCACGATTTATTCGAGCTTATGTCAGATTCGACGATTCTTTGTTTCAGAAGTGTATTTCTGTGCGGAATCGCTGTTTCGCGTGCTAGATCAGTGCATTTGTATGCAGATATGCGAAATTGGCACGGAAACTCCGATTCGGCAAGCACGATCACGATTTATTCGAGCTTATGTCAGATTCGACGATTCTTCGTTTCAGAAGTGAATTTCTGTGCCGAATCGCTGTTTCGCGTGCTATATCAGTGCATTTGCATGCAAGTATGCGAAATTGGAATAGAAACTCCGACCCGGCAAGCACGATCACAGTTTATTCGAGCCTATGTCAGTTTCGACATTCTTCGTTTCAGAAGTGTATTTCTGTGCGGAATCGCTGTTTCGCGCGCTAGATCAGTGCATTTGCATGCAAATATGCGAAATTGGCACGAAATCTCCGATTTGGCAAGCACGATCATGGTTTATTCGAGCTTATGTCAGATTCGACGATTATTCGTTTCACAAATGAATTTCTGTACGGAATCGCTGTTTAGCGTGCTAGATCAGTGCATTTGTATGCAAATATGCGAAATTGGTACGGAAACTCCGATTCGGCAAGCACGACCACGATTTATTCGAGCTTATGTCAGATTCGACGATTCTTCGTTTCAGAAGTGTATTTCTGTGCGGAATCGCTGTTTCGCGTGCTAGATCAGTGCATTTGCATGCAAATATGCGAAATTGGACAGAAACTCCGACCAGGCAAGCACGATCACAATTTATTCGAGCCTATGTCCGATTCGACGATTCTTCGTTTCAGAATTGTATTTCTGTGCGGAATCGCTGTTTCGCGTGTTAGATCAGTGCATTTGCATGCAAACATTCCAAATTGGCACAGAAACTCCGATCCGCACAAACACGATCACGATTTATTCGAGCTTATGTCAGATTTGACGATTCTTCGTTTCAGAAGTGTATTTCTGTGCGTAATCGCTGTTTCGCGCGCTAGATCAGTGCATTTGCATGCAAGTATGACAAATTGGAATAGAAACTCCGACCGGCAATCACGATCACGATTTATTCGAGCTTATGTCAGATTCGACGATTCTTCGTTTCAGAAGTGTATTTCTGTGCGGAATCGCTGTTTCGCGCGCTAGATCAGTGCATTTGCAGGCAAGTATGCCAAATTGGAATAGAAACTCCGACACGGCAAGCACGGTCACGATTTATTCGACGTTATGTCAGATTCGACGATTCTTCGTTTCAGAAGTGTATTTCTGTGCGGAATCGCTGTTTCGCGTGTTAGATCAGTGCATTTGCATGCAAACATTCCAAATTGGCACAGCAACTCCGATCCGCACAAACACGATCACGATTTATTCGAGCTTATGTCAGATTTGACGATTCTTCGTTTCAGAAGTGTATTTCTGTGCGTAATCGCTGTTTCGCGCGCTAGATCAGTGCATTTGCATGCAAGTATGACAAATTGGAATAGAAACTCCGACCGGCAATCACGATCACGATTTATTCGAGCTTATGTCAGATTCGACGATTCTTCGTTTCAGAAGTGTATTTCTGTGCGGAATCGCTGTTTCGCGCGCTAGATCAGTGCATTTGCAGGCAAGTATGCCAAATTGGAATAGAAACTCCGACACGGCAAGCACGGTCACGATTTATTCGACGTTATGTCAGATTCGACGATTCTTCGTTTCAGAAGTGTATTTCTGTGCGGAATCGCTGTTTCGCGTGTTAGATCAGTGCATTTGCATGCAAACATTCCAAATTGGCACAGAAACTCCGATCCGCACAAACACGATCACGATTTATTCGAGCTTATGTCAGATTCGACGATTCTTCGTTTCAGAAGTGTATTTCTGTGCGGAATCGCTGTTTCGCGCGCTAGATCAGTGCATTTGCATGCAAGTATGACAAATTGGAATAGAATCTCCGACACGGCAAGCACGATCACGATTTATTCGACGTTATGTCAGATTCGACGATTCTTCGTTTCAGAAGTGTATTTCTGTGCGGAATCGCTGTTTCGCGTGCTAGATCAGTGCATTTGCATGCAAATATGCGAAATTGGACAGAAACTCCGACCAGGCAAGCACGATCACAATTTATTCGAGCCTATGTCAGATTCGACGATTCTTCGTTTCAGAATTGTATTTCTGTGCGGAATCGCTGTTTCGCGTGTTAGATCAGTGCATTTGCATGCAAACATTCCAAATTGGCACAGAAACTCCGATCCGCACAAACACGATCACGATTTATTCGAGCTTATGTCAGATTCGACGATTCTTTGTTTCAGAAGTGTATTTCTGTGCGGAATCGCTGTTTCGCGCGCTAGATCAGTGCATTTGCATGCAAGTATGACAAATTGGAATAGAAACTCCGACCGGCAATCACGATCACGATTTATTCGAGCTTATGTCAGATTCGACGATTCTTCGTTTCAGAAGTGTATTTCTGTGCGAAATCGCAGTTTCGCGCGCTAGATCAGTGCATTTGCATGCAAATATGCGAAATTGGCACGAAAACTCCGATTCGGCAAGCACGATCACGATTTATTCGAGCTTATGTCAGATTCGACAATTATTCGTTTCACAAATGAATTTCTGTGCGGAATCGCTGTTTCGCGTAGTAGATCAGTGCATTTGCGAGCAAGTATGCCAAATTGGAATAGAAACTCCGACCCGGCAAGCACGATCACGATTTATTCGAGCTTATGTCAGATTCGACGATTCTTTGTTTCAGAAGTGTATTTCTGTGCGGAATCGCTGTTTCGCGTGCTAGATCAGTGCATTTGTATGCAGATATGCGAAATTGGCACGGAAACTCCGATTCGGCAAGCACGATCACGATTTATTCGAGCTTATGTCAGATTCGACGATTCTTCGTTTCAGAAGTGAATTTCTGTGCCGAATCGCTGTTTCGCGTGCTATATCAGTGCATTTGCATGCAAGTATGCGAAATTGGCTCGAAATCTCCGATTTGGCAAGCACGATCATGGTTTATTCGAGCTTATGTCAGATTCGACGATTATTCGTTTCACAAATGAATTTCTGTACGGAATCGCTGTTTAGCGTGCTAGATCAGTGCATTTGTATGCAAATATGCGAAATTGGTACGGAAACTCCGATTCGGCAAGCACGACCACGATTTATTCGACGTTATGTCAGATTCGACGATTCTTCGTTTCAGAAGTGTATTTCTGTGCGGAATCGCTGTTTCGCGTGCTAGATCAGTGCATTTGCATGCAAATATGCGAAATTGGACAGAAACTCCGACCAGGCAAGCACGATCACAATTTATTCGAGCCTATGTCAGATTCGACGATTCTTCGTTTCAGAAGTGTATTTATGTACGGAATCGCTGTTTCGCGTGTTAGATCAGTGCATTTGCATGCAAACATTCCAAATTGGCACAGAAACTCCGATCCGCACAAACACGATCACGATTTATTCGAGCTTATGTCAGATTTGACGATTCTTCGTTTCAGAAGTGTATTTCTGTGCGTAATCGCTGTTTCGCGCGCTAGATCAGTGCATTTGCATGCAAGTATGACAAATTGGAATAGAAACTCCGACCGGCAATCACGATCACGATTTATTCGAGCTTATGTCAGATTCGACGATTCTTCGTTTCAGAAGTGTATTTCTGTGCGGAATCGCTGTTTCGCGCGCTAGATCAGTGCATTTGCAGGCAAGTATGCCAAATTGGAATAGAAACTCCGACACGGCAAGCACGATCACGATTTTATTCGACATTATGTCAGATTCGACGATTCTTCGTTTCAGAAGTGTATTTCTGTGCGGAATCGCTGTTTCGCGTGCTAGATCAGTGCATTTGCATGCAAATATGCGATATTGGACAGAAACTCCGACCAGGCAAGCACGATCACAATTTATTCGAGCCTATGTCAGATTCGACGATTCTTCGTTTCAGAAGTGTATTTCAGTGCGGAATCGCTGTTTCGCGTGCTAGATCAGTGCATTTGCATGCAAATATGCGAAATTGGCACGAAACCTCCGATTCGGCAAGCACGATCACGATTTATTCGAGCTTATGTCAGATTCGACAATTATTCGTTTCACAAATGAATTTCTGTGCGGAATCGCTGTTTCGCGTAGTAGATCAGTGCATTTGCAAGCAAGTATGCCAAATTGGAATAGAAACTCCGACCCGGCAAGCACGATCACGATTTATTCGAGCTTATGTCAGATTCGACGATTCTTTGTTTCAGAAGTGTATTTCTGTGCGGAATCGCTGTTTCGCGTGCTAGATCAGTGCATTTGTATTCAGATATGCGAAATTGGCACGGAAACTCCGATTCGGCAAGCACGATCACGATTTATTCGAGCTTATGTCAGATTCGACGATTCTTCGTTTCAGAAGTGAATTTCTGTGCCGAATCGCTGTTTCGCGTGCTATATCAGTGCATTTGCATGCAAGTATGCGAAATTGGAATAGAAACTCCGACCCGGCAAGCACGATCACAATTTATTCGAGCCTATGTCAGTTTCGACATTCTTCGTTTCAGAAGTGTATTTCTGTGCGGAATCGCTGTTTCGCGCGCTAGATCAGTGCATTTGCATGCAAATATGCGAAACTGGCACGAAATCTCCGATTTGGCAAGCACGATCATGGTTTATTCGAGCTTATGTCAGATTCGACGATTATTCGTTTCACAAATGAATTTCTGTACGGAATCGCTGTTTAGCGTGCTAGATCAGTGCATTTGTATGCAAATATGCGAAATTGGTACGGAAACTCCGATTCGGCAAGCACGACCACGATTTATTCGAGCTTATGTCAGATTCGACGATTCTTCGTTTCAGAAGTGTATTTCTGTTCGGAATCGCTGTTTCGCGCGCTAGATCAGTGCATTTGCAGGCAAGTATGCCAAATTGGAATAGAAACTCCGACACGGCAAGCACGAACACGATTTATTCGACGTTATGTCAGATTCGACGATTCTTCGTTTCAGAAGTGTATTTCTGTGCGGAATCGCTGTTTCGCGTGCTAGATCAGTGCATTTGCATGCAAATATGCGAAATTGGACAGAATTTCCGACCAGGCAAGCACGATCACAATTTATTCGAGCCTATGTCAGATTCGACGATTCTTCGTTTCAGAAGTGTATTTATGTGCGGAATCGCTGTTTCGCGTGTTAGATCAGTGCATTTGCATGCAAACATTCCAAATTGGCACAGAAACTCCGATCCGCACAAACACGATCACGATTTATTCGAGCTTATGTCAGATTTGACGATTCTTCGTTTCAGAAGTGTATTTCTGTGCGTAATCGCTGTTTCGCGCGCTAGATCAGTGCATTTGCATGGAAGTATGACAAATTGGAATAGAAACTCCGACCGGCAATCACGATCACGATTTATTCGAGCTTATGTCAGATTCGACGATTCTTCGTTTCAGAAGTGTATTTCTGTGCGGAATCGCTGTTTCGCGCGCTAGATCAGTGCATTTGCAGGCAAGTATGCCAAATTGGAATAGAAACTCCGACACGGCAAGCACGGTCACGATTTCTTCGACGTTATGTCAGATTCGACGATTCTTCGTTTCAGAAGTGTATTTCTGTGCGGAATCGCTGTTTCGCGTGTTAGATCAGTGCATTTGCATGCAAACATTCCAAATTGGCACAGAAACTCCGATCCGCACAAACACGATCACGATTTATTCGAGCTTATGTCAGATTCGACGATTCTTCGTTTCAGAAGTGTATTTCTGTGCGGAATCGCTGTTTCGCGCGCTAGATCAGTGCATTTGCATGCAAGTATGACAAATTGGAATAGAAACTCCGACCGGCAATCACGATCACGATTTATTCGAGCTTATGTCAGATTCGACGATTCTTCGTTTCAGAAGTGTATTTCTGTGCGGAATCGCTGTTTCGCGCGCTAGATCAGTGCATTTGCATGCAAGTATGACAAATTGGAATAGAAACTCCGACACGGCAAGCACGATCACGATTTATTCGACGTTATGTCAGATTCGACGATTCTTCGTTTCAGAAGTGTATTTCTGTGCGGAATCGCTGTTTCGCGTGCTAGATCAGTGCATTTGCATGCAAATATGCGAAATTGGACAGAAACTCCGACCAGGCAAGCACGATCACAATTTATTCGAGCCTATGTCAGATTCGACGATTCTTCGTTTCAGAATTGTATTTCTGTGCGGAATCGCTGTTTCGCGTGTTAGGTTAGGTTAGGTTAGGTTCGAGCTTATGTCAGATTCGACGATTCTTCGTTTCAGAAGTGTATTTCTGTGCGGAATCGCTGTTTCGCGCGCTAGATCAGTGCATTTGCATGCAAGTATGACAAATTGGAATAGAAACTCCGACCGGCAATCACGATCACGATTTATTCGAGCTTATGTCAGATTCGACGATTCTTCGTTTCAGAAGTGTATTTCTGTGCGGAATCGCTGTTTCGCGCGCTAGATCAGTGCATTTGCATGCAAATATGCGAAATTGGCACGAAAACTCCGATTCGGCAAGCACGATCACGATTTATTCGAGCTTATGTCAGATTCGACAATTATTCGTTTCACAAATGAATTTCTGTGCGGAATCGCTGTTTCGCGTAGTAGATCAGTGCATTTGCGAGCAAGTATGCCAAATTGGAATAGAAACTCCGACCCGGCAAGCACGATCACGATTTATTCGAGCTTATGTCAGATTCGACGATTCTTTGTTTCAGAAGTGTATTTCTGTGCGGAATCGCTGTTTCGCGTGCTAGATCAGTGCATTTGTATGCAGATATGCGAAATTGGCACGGAAACTCCGATTCGGCAAGCACGATCACGATTTATTCGAGCTTATGTCAGATTCGACGATTCTTCGTTTCAGAAGTGAATTTCTGTGCCGAATCGCTGTTTCGCGTGCTATATCAGTGCATTTGCATGCAAGTATGCGAAATTGGCTCGAAATCTCCGATTTGGCAAGCACGATCATGGTTTATTCGAGCTTATGTCAGATTCGACGATTATTCGTTTCACAAATGAATTTCTGTACGGAATCGCTGTTTAGCGTGCTAGATCAGTGCATTTGTATGCAGATATGCGAAATTGGCACGGAAACTCCGATTCGGCAAGCACGATCACGATTTATTCGAGCTTATGTCAGATTCGACGATTCTTCGTTTCAGAAGTGAATTTCTGTGCCGAATCGCTGTTTCGCGTGCTATATCAGTGCATTTGCATGCAAGTATGCGAAATTGGAATAGAAACTCCGACCCGGCAAGCACGATCACAGTTTATTCGAGCCTATGTCAGTTTCGACATTCTTCGTTTCAGAAGTGTATTTCTGTGCGGAATCGCTGTTTCGCGCGCTAGATCAGTGCATTTGCATGCAAATATGCGAAATTGGCACGAAATCTCCGATTTGGCAAGCACGATCATGGTTTATTCGAGCTTATGTCAGATTCGACGATTATTCGTTTCACAAATGAATTTCTGTACGGAATCGCTGTTTAGCGTGCTAGATCAGTGCATTTGTATGCAAATATGCGAAATTGGTACGGAAACTCCGATTCGGCAAGCACGACCACGATTTATTCGAGCTTATGTCAGATTCGACGATTCTTCGTTTCAGAAGTGTATTTCTGTGCGGAATCGCTGTTTCGCGTGCTAGATCAGTGCATTTGCATGCAAATATGCGAAATTGGACAGAAACTCCGACCAGGCAAGCACGATCACAATTTATTCGAGCCTATGTCCGATTCGACGATTCTTCGTTTCAGAATTGTATTTCTGTGCGGAATCGCTGTTTCGCGTGTTAGATCAGTGCATTTGCATGCAAACATTCCAAATTGGCACAGAAACTCCGATCCGCACAAACACGATCACGATTTATTCGAGCTTATGTCAGATTTGACGATTCTTCGTTTCAGAAGTGTATTTCTGTGCGTAATCGCTGTTTCGCGCGCTAGATCAGTGCATTTGCATGCAAGTATGACAAATTGGAATAGAAACTCCGACCGGCAATCACGATCACGATTTATTCGAGCTTATGTCAGATTCGACGATTCTTCGTTTCAGAAGTGTATTTCTGTGCGGAATCGCTGTTTCGCGCGCTAGATCAGTGCATTTGCAGGCAAGTATGCCAAATTGGAATAGAAACTCCGACACGGCAAGCACGGTCACGATTTATTCGACGTTATGTCAGATTCGACGATTCTTCGTTTCAGAAGTGTATTTCTGTGCGGAATCGCTGTTTCGCGTGTTAGATCAGTGCATTTGCATGCAAACATTCCAAATTGGCACAGCAACTCCGATCCGCACAAACACGATCACGATTTATTCGAGCTTATGTCAGATTTGACGATTCTTCGTTTCAGAAGTGTATTTCTGTGCGTAATCGCTGTTTCGCGCGCTAGATCAGTGCATTTGCATGCAAGTATGACAAATTGGAATAGAAACTCCGACCGGCAATCACGATCACGATTTATTCGAGCTTATGTCAGATTCGACGATTCTTCGTTTCAGAAGTGTATTTCTGTGCGGAATCGCTGTTTCGCGCGCTAGATCAGTGCATTTGCAGGCAAGTATGCCAAATTGGAATAGAAACTCCGACACGGCAAGCACGGTCACGATTTATTCGACGTTATGTCAGATTCGACGATTCTTCGTTTCAGAAGTGTATTTCTGTGCGGAATCGCTGTTTCGCGTGTTAGATCAGTGCATTTGCATGCAAACATTCCAAATTGGCACAGAAACTCCGATCCGCACAAACACGATCACGATTTATTCGAGCTTATGTCAGATTCGACGATTCTTCGTTTCAGAAGTGTATTTCTGTGCGGAATCGCTGTTTCGCGCGCTAGATCAGTGCATTTGCATGCAAGTATGACAAATTGGAATAGAATCTCCGACACGGCAAGCACGATCACGATTTATTCGACGTTATGTCAGATTCGACGATTCTTCGTTTCAGAAGTGTATTTCTGTGCGGAATCGCTGTTTCGCGTGCTAGATCAGTGCATTTGCATGCAAATATGCGAAATTGGACAGAAACTCCGACCAGGCAAGCACGATCACAATTTATTCGAGCCTATGTCAGATTCGACGATTCTTCGTTTCAGAATTGTATTTCTGTGCGGAATCGCTGTTTCGCGTGTTAGATCAGTGCATTTGCATGCAAACATTCCAAATTGGCACAGAAACTCCGATCCGCACAAACACGATCACGATTTATTCGAGCTTATGTCAGATTCGACGATTCTTTGTTTCAGAAGTGTATTTCTGTGCGGAATCGCTGTTTCGCGCGCTAGATCAGTGCATTTGCATGCAAGTATGACAAATTGGAATAGAAACTCCGACCGGCAATCACGATCACGATTTATTCGAGCTTATGTCAGATTCGACGATTCTTCGTTTCAGAAGTGTATTTCTGTGCGAAATCGCAGTTTCGCGCGCTAGATCAGTGCATTTGCATGCAAATATGCGAAATTGGCACGAAAACTCCGATTCGGCAAGCACGATCACGATTTATTCGAGCTTATGTCAGATTCGACAATTATTCGTTTCACAAATGAATTTCTGTGCGGAATCGCTGTTTCGCGTAGTAGATCAGTGCATTTGCGAGCAAGTATGCCAAATTGGAATAGAAACTCCGACCCGGCAAGCACGATCACGATTTATTCGAGCTTATGTCAGATTCGACGATTCTTTGTTTCAGAAGTGTATTTCTGTGCGGAATCGCTGTTTCGCGTGCTAGATCAGTGCATTTGTATGCAGATATGCGAAATTGGCACGGAAACTCCGATTCGGCAAGCACGATCACGATTTATTCGAGCTTATGTCAGATTCGACGATTCTTCGTTTCAGAAGTGAATTTCTGTTCCGAATCGCTGTTTCGCGTGCTATATCAGTGCATTTGCATGCAAGTATGCGAAATTGGCTCGAAATCTCCGATTTGGCAAGCACGATCATGGTTTATTCGAGCTTATGTCAGATTCGACGATTATTCGTTTCACAAATGAATTTCTGTACGGAATCGCTGTTTAGCGTGCTAGATCAGTGCATTTGTATGCAAATATGCGAAATTGGTACGGAAACTCCGATTCGGCAAGCACGACCACGATTTATTCGACGTTATGTCAGATTCGACGATTCTTCGTTTCAGAAGTGTATTTCTGTGCGGAATCGCTGTTTCGCGTGCTAGATCAGTGCATTTGCATGCAAATATGCGAAATTGGACAGAAACTCCGACCAGGCAAGCACGATCACAATTTATTCGAGCCTATGTCAGATTCGACGATTCTTCGTTTCAGAAGTGTATTTATGTACGGAATCGCTGTTTCGCGTGTTAGATCAGTGCATTTGCATGCAAACATTCCAAATTGGCACAGAAACTCCGATCCGCACAAACACGATCACGATTTATTCGAGCTTATGTCAGATTTGACGATTCTTCGTTTCAGAAGTGTATTTCTGTGCGTAATCGCTGTTTCGCGCGCTAGATCAGTGCATTTGCATGCAAGTATGACAAATTGGAATAGAAACTCCGACCGGCAATCACGATCACGATTTATTCGAGCTTATGTCAGATTCGACGATTCTTCGTTTCAGAAGTGTATTTCTGTGCGGAATCGCTGTTTCGCGCGCTAGATCAGTGCATTTGCAGGCAAGTATGCCAAATTGGAATAGAAACTCCGACACGGCAAGCACGATCACGATTTATTCGACATTATGTCAGATTCGACGATTCTTCGTTTCAGAAGTGTATTTCTGTGCGGAATCGCTGTTTCGCGTGCTAGATCAGTGCATTTGCATGCAAATATGCGATATTGGACAGAAACTCCGACCAGGCAAGCACGATCACAATTTATTCGAGCCTATGTCAGATTCGACGATTCTTCGTTTCAGAAGTGTATTTCAGTGCGGAATCGCTGTTTCGCGTGCTAGATCAGTGCATTTGCATGCAAATATGCGAAATTGGCACGAAACCTCCGATTCGGCAAGCACGATCACGATTTATTCGAGCTTATGTCAGATTCGACAATTATTCGTTTCACAAATGAATTTCTGTGCGGAATCGCTGTTTCGCGTAGTAGATCAGTGCATTTGCAAGCAAGTATGCTAAATTGGAATAGAAACTCCGACCCGGCAAGCACGATCACGATTTATTCGAGCTTATGTCAGATTCGACGATTCTTTGTTTCAGAAGTGTATTTCTGTGCGGAATCGCTGTTTCGCGTGCTAGATCAGTGCATTTGTATTCAGATATGCGAAATTGGCACGGAAACTCCGATTCGGCAAGCACGATCACGATTTATTCGAGCTTATGTCAGATTCGACGATTCTTCGTTTCAGAAGTGAATTTCTGTGCCGAATCGCTGTTTCGCGTGCTATATCAGTGCATTTGCATGCAAGTATGCGAAATTGGAATAGAAACTCCGACCCGGCAAGCACGATCACAATTTATTCGAGCCTATGTCAGTTTCGACATTCTTCGTTTCAGAAGTGTATTTCTGTGCGGAATCGCTGTTTCGCGCGCTAGATCAGTGCATTTGCATGCAAATATGCGAAACTGGCACGAAATCTCCGATTTGGCAAGCACGATCATGGTTTATTCGAGCTTATGTCAGATTCGACGATTATTCGTTTCACAAATGAATTTCTGTACGGAATCGCTGTTTAGCGTGCTAGATCAGTGCATTTGTATGCAAATATGCGAAATTGGTACGGAAACTCCGATTCGGCAAGCACGACCACGATTTATTCGAGCTTATGTCAGATTCGACGATTCTTCGTTTCAGAAGTGTATTTCTGTTCGGAATCGCTGTTTCGCGCGCTAGATCAGTGCATTTGCAGGCAAGTATGCCAAATTGGAATAGAAACTCCGACACGGCAAGCACGAACACGATTTATTCGACGTTATGTCAGATTCGACGATTCTTCGTTTCAGAAGTGTATTTCTGTGCGGAATCGCTGTTTCGCGTGCTAGATCAGTGCATTTGCATGCAAATATGCGAAATTGGACAGAATTTCCGACCAGGCAAGCACGATCACAATTTATTCGAGCCTATGTCAGATTCGACGATTCTTCGTTTCAGAAGTGTATTTATGTGCGGAATCGCTGTTTCGCGTGTTAGATCAGTGCATTTGCATGCAAACATTCCAAATTGGCACAGAAACTCCGATCCGCACAAACACGATCACGATTTATTCGAGCTTATGTCAGATTTGACGATTCTTCGTTTCAGAAGTGTATTTCTGTGCGTAATCGCTGTTTCGCGCGCTAGATCAGTGCATTTGCATGCAAGTATGACAAATTGGAATAGAAACTCCGACCGGCAATCACGATCACGATTTATTCGAGCTTATGTCAGATTCGACGATTCTTCGTTTCAGAAGTGTATTTCTGTGCGGAATCGCTGTTTCGCGCGCTAGATCAGTGCATTTGCAGGCAAGTATGCCAAATTGGAATAGAAACTCCGACACGGCAAGCACGGTCACGATTTCTTCGACGTTATGTCAGATTCGACGATTCTTCGTTTCAGAAGTGTATTTCTGTGCGGAATCGCTGTTTCGCGTGTTAGATCAGTGCATTTGCATGCAAACATTCCAAATTGGCACAGAAACTCCGATCCGCACAAACACGATCACGATTTATTCGAGCTTATGTCAGATTCGACGATTCTTCGTTTCAGAAGTGTATTTCTGTGCGGAATCGCTGTTTCGCGCGCTAGATCAGTGCATTTGCATGCAAGTATGACAAATTGGAATAGAAACTCCGACCGGCAATCACGATCACGATTTATTCGAGCTTATGTCAGATTCGACGATTCTTCGTTTCAGAAGTGTATTTCTGTGCGGAATCGCTGTTTCGCGCGCTAGATCAGTGCATTTGCATGCAAGTATGACAAATTGGAATAGAAACTCCGACACGGCAAGCACGATCACGATTTATTCGACGTTATGTCAGATTCGACGATTCTTCGTTTCAGAAGTGTATTTCTGTGCGGAATCGCTGTTTCGCGTGCTAGATCAGTGCATTTGCATGCAAATATGCGAAATTGGACAGAAACTCCGACCAGGCAAGCACGATCACAATTTATTCGAGCCTATGTCAGATTCGACGATTCTTCGTTTCAGAATTGTATTTCTGTGCGGAATCGCTGTTTCGCGTGTTAGGTTAGGTTAGGTTAGGTTCGAGCTTATGTCAGATTCGACGATTCTTCGTTTCAGAAGTGTATTTCTGTGCGGAATCGCTGTTTCGCGCGCTAGATCAGTGCATTTGCATGCAAGTATGACAAATTGGAATAGAAACTCCGACCGGCAATCACGATCACGATTTATTCGAGCTTATGTCAGATTCGACGATTCTTCGTTTCAGAAGTGTATTTCTGTGCGGAATCGCTGTTTCGCGCGCTAGATCAGTGCATTTGCATGCAAATATGCGAAATTGGCACGAAAACTCCGATTCGGCAAGCACGATCACGATTTATTCGAGCTTATGTCAGATTCGACAATTATTCGTTTCACAAATGAATTTCTGTGCGGAATCGCTGTTTCGCGTAGTAGATCAGTGCATTTGCGAGCAAGTATGCCAAATTGTTATAGAAACTCCGACCCGGCAAGCACGATCACGATTTATTCGAGCTTATGTCAGATTCGACGATTCTTCGTTTCAGAAGTGTATTTCTGTGCGGAATCGCTGTTTCGCGTGCTAGATCAGTGCATTTGTATGCAGATATGCGAAATTGGCACGGAAACTCCGATTCGGCAAGCACGATCACGATTTATTCGAGCTTATGTCAGATTCGACGATTCTTCGTTTCAGAAGTGAATTTCTGTGCCGAATCGCTGTTTCGCGTGCTATATCAGTGCATTTGCATGCAAGTATGCGAAATTGGAATAGAAACTCCGACCCGGCAAGCACGATCACAATTTATTCGAGCCTATGTCAGTTTCGACATTCTTCGTTTCAGAAGTGTATTTCTGTGCGGAATCGCTGTTTCGCGCGCTAGATCAGTGCATTTGCATGCAAATATGCGAAACTGGCACGAAATCTCCGATTTGGCAAGCACGATCATGGTTTATTCGAGCTTATGTCAGATTCGACGATTATTCGTTTCACAAATGAATTTCTGTACGGAATCGCTGTTTAGCGTGCTAGATCAGTGCATTTGTATGCAAATATGCGAAATTGGTACGGAAACTCCGATTCGGCAAGCACGACCACGATTTATTCGAGCTTATGTCAGATTCGACGATTCTTCGTTTCAGAAGTGTATTTCTGTTCGGAATCGCTGTTTCGCGCGCTAGATCAGTGCATTTGCAGGCAAGTATGCCAAATTGGAATAGAAACTCCGACACGGCAAGCACGAACACGATTTATTCGACGTTATGTCAGATTCGACGATTCTTCGTTTCAGAAGTGTATTTCTGTGCGGAATCGCTGTTTCGCGTGCTAGATCAGTGCATTTGCATGCAAATATGCGAAATTGGACAGAATTTCCGACCAGGCAAGCACGATCACAATTTATTCGAGCCTATGTCAGATTCGACGATTCTTCGTTTCAGAAGTGTATTTATGTGCGGAATCGCTGTTTCGCGTGTTAGATCAGTGCATTTGCATGCAAACATTCCAAATTGGCACAGAAACTCCGATCCGCACAAACACGATCACGATTTATTCGAGCTTATGTCAGATTTGACGATTCTTCGTTTCAGAAGTGTATTTCTGTGCGTAATCGCTGTTTCGCGCGCTAGATCAGTGCATTTGCATGCAAGTATGACAAATTGGAATAGAAACTCCGACCGGCAATCACGATCACGATTTATTCGAGCTTATGTCAGATTCGACGATTCTTCGTTTCAGAAGTGTATTTCTGTGCGGAATCGCTGTTTCGCGCGCTAGATCAGTGCATTTGCAGGCAAGTATGCCAAATTGGAATAGAAACTCCGACACGGCAAGCACGGTCACGATTTCTTCGACGTTATGTCAGATTCGACGATTCTTCGTTTCAGAAGTGTATTTCTGTGCGGAATCGCTGTTTCGCGTGTTAGATCAGTGCATTTGCATGCAAACATTCCAAATTGGCACAGAAACTCCGATCCGCACAAACACGATCACGATTTATTCGAGCTTATGTCAGATTCGACGATTCTTCGTTTCAGAAGTGTATTTCTGTGCGGAATCGCTGTTTCGCGCGCTAGATCAGTGCATTTGCATGCAAGTATGACAAATTGGAATAGAAACTCCGACCGGCAATCACGATCACGATTTATTCGAGCTTATGTCAGATTCGACGATTCTTCGTTTCAGAAGTGTATTTCTGTGCGGAATCGCTGTTTCGCGCGCTAGATCAGTGCATTTGCATGCAAGTATGACAAATTGGAATAGAAACTCCGACACGGCAAGCACGATCACGATTTATTCGACGTTATGTCAGATTCGACGATTCTTCGTTTCAGAAGTGTATTTCTGTGCGGAATCGCTGTTTCGCGTGCTAGATCAGTGCATTTGCATGCAAATATGCGAAATTGGACAGAAACTCCGACCAGGCAAGCACGATCACAATTTATTCGAGCCTATGTCAGATTCGACGATTCTTCGTTTCAGAATTGTATTTCTGTGCGGAATCGCTGTTTCGCGTGTTAGGTTAGGTTAGGTTAGGTTCGAGCTTATGTCAGATTCGACGATTCTTCGTTTCAGAAGTGTATTTCTGTGCGGAATCGCTGTTTCGCGCGCTAGATCAGTGCATTTGCATGCAAGTATGACAAATTGGAATAGAAACTCCGACCGGCAATCACGATCACGATTTATTCGAGCTTATGTCAGATTCGACGATTCTTCGTTTCAGAAGTGTATTTCTGTGCGGAATCGCTGTTTCGCGCGCTAGATCAGTGCATTTGCATGCAAATATGCGAAATTGGCACGAAAACTCCGATTCGGCAAGCACGATCACGATTTATTCGAGCTTATGTCAGATTCGACAATTATTCGTTTCACAAATGAATTTCTGTGCGGAATCGCTGTTTCGCGTAGTAGATCAGTGCATTTGCGAGCAAGTATGCCAAATTGGAATAGAAACTCCGACCCGGCAAGCACGATCACGATTTATTCGAGCTTATGTCAGATTCGACGATTCTTTGTTTCAGAAGTGTATTTCTGTGCGGAATCGCTGTTTCGCGTGCTAGATCAGTGCATTTGTATGCAGATATGCGAAATTGGCACGGAAACTCCGATTCGGCAAGCACGATCACGATTTATTCGAGCTTATGTCAGATTCGACGATTCTTCGTTTCAGAAGTGAATTTCTGTGCCGAATCGCTGTTTCGCGTGCTATATCAGTGCATTTGCATGCAAGTATGCGAAATTGGCTCGAAATCTCCGATTTGGCAAGCACGATCATGGTTTATTCGAGCTTATGTCAGATTCGACGATTATTCGTTTCACAAATGAATTTCTGTACGGAATCGCTGTTTAGCGTGCTAGATCAGTGCATTTGTATGCAAATATGCGAAATTGGTACGGAAACTCCGATTCGGCAAGCACGACCACGATTTATTCGACGTTATGTCAGATTCGACGATTCTTCGTTTCAGAAGTGTATTTCTGTGCGGAATCGCTGTTTCGCGTGCTAGATCAGTGCATTTGCATGCAAATATGCGAAATTGGACAGAAACTCCGACCAGGCAAGCACGATCACAATTTATTCGAGCCTATGTCAGATTCGACAATTCTTCGTTTCAGAAGTGTATTTATGTACGGAATCGCTGTTTCGCGTGTTAGATCAGTGCATTTGCATGCAAACATTCCAAATTGGCACAGAAACTCCGATCCGCACAAACACGATCACGATTTATTCGAGCTTATGTCAGATTTGACGATTCTTCGTTTCAGAAGTGTATTTCTGTGCGTAATCGCTGTTTCGCGCGCTAGATCAGTGCATTTGCATGCAAGTATGACAAATTGGAATAGAAACTCCGACCGGCAATCACGATCACGATTTATTCGAGCTTATGTCAGATTCGACGATTCTTCGTTTCAGAAGTGTATTTCTGTGCGGAATCGCTGTTTCGCGCGCTAGATCAGTGCATTTGCAGGCAAGTATGCCAAATTGGAATAGGAACTCCGACACGGCAAGCACGGTCACGATTTATTCGACGTTATGTCAGATTCGACGATTCTTCGTTTCAGAAGTGTATTTCTGTGCGGAATCGCTGTTTCGCGTGTTAGATCAGTGCATTTGCATGCAAACATTCCAAATTGGCACAGAAACTCCGATCCGCACAAACACGATCACGATTTATTCGAGCTTATGTCAGATTCGACAATTATTCGTTTCACAAATGAATTTCTGTGCGGAATCGCTGTTTCGCGTAGTAGATCAGTGCATTTGCAAGCAAGTATGCCAAATTGGAATAGAAACTCCGACCCGGCAAGCACGATCACGATTTATTCGAGCTTATGTCAGATTCGACGATTCTTTGTTTCAGAAGTGTATTTCTGTGCGGAATCGCTGTTTCGCGTGCTAGATCAGTGCATTTGTATGCACATATGCGAAATTGGCACGGAAACTCCGATTCGGCAAGCACGATCACGATTTATTCGAGCTTATGTCAGATTCGACGATTCTTCGTTTCAGAAGTGAATTTCTGTGCCGAATCGCTGTTTCGCGTGCTATATCAGTGCATTTGCATGCAAGTATGCGAAATTGGAATAGAAACTCCGACCCGGCAGGCACGATCACAATTTATTCGAGCCTATGTCAGTTTCGACATTCTTCGTTTCAGAAGTGTATTTCTGTGCGGAATCGCTGTTTCGCGCGCTAGATCAGTGCATTTGCATGCAAATATGCGAAATTGGCACGAAATCTCCGATTTGGCAAGCACGATCATGGTTTATTCGAGCTTATGTCAGATTCGACGATTATTCGTTTCACAAATGAATTTCTGTACGGAATCGCTGTTTAGCGTGCTAGATCAGTGCATTTGTATGCAAATATGCGAAATTGGTACGGAAACTCCGATTCGGCAAGCACGACCACGATTTATTCGAGCTTATGTCAGATTCGACGATTCTTCGTTTCAGAAGTGTATTTCTGTGCAGAATCGCTGTTTCGCGCGCTAGATCAGTGCATTTGCAGGCAAGTATGCCAAATTGGAATAGAAACTCCGACACGGCAAGCACGAACACGATTTATTCGACGTTATGTCAGATTCGACGATTCTTCGTTTCAGAAGTGTATTTCTGTGCGGAATCGCTGTTTCGCGTGCTAGATCAGTGCATTTGCATGCAAATATGCGAAATTGGACAGAAACTCCGACCAGGCAAGCACGATCACAATTTATTCGAGCCTATGTCAGATTCGACGATTCTTCGTTTCAGAAGTGTATTTCTGTGCGTAATCGCTGTTTCGCGCGCTAGATCAGTGCATTTGCATGCAAGTATGACAAATTGGAATAGAAACTCCGACCGGCAATCACGATCACGATTTATTCGAGCTTATGTCAGATTCGACGATTCTTCGTTTCAGAAGTGTATTTCTGTGCGGAATCGCTGTTTCGCGCGCTAGATCAGTGCATTTGCATGCAAGTATGACAAATTGGAATAGAAACTCCGACCGGCAATCACGATCACGATTTATTCGAGCTTATGTCAGATTCGACGATTCTTCGTTTCAGAAGTGTATTTCTGTGCGGAATCGCTGTTTCGCGCGCTAGATCAGTGCATTTGCATGCAAATATGCGAAATTGGCACGAAAACTCCGATTCGGCAAGCACGATCACGATTTATTCGAGCTTATGTCAGATTCGACAATTATTCGTTTCACAAATGAATTTCTGTGCGGAATCGCTGTTTCGCGTAGTAGATCAGTGCATTTGCGAGCAAGTATGCCAAATTGTTATAGAAACTCCGACCCGGCAAGCACGATCACGATTTATTCGAGCTTATGTCAGATTCGACGATTCTTCGTTTCAGAAGTGTATTTCTGTGCGGAATCGCTGTTTCGCGTGCTAGATCAGTGCATTTGTATGCAGATATGCGAAATTGGCACGGAAACTCCGATTCGGCAAGCACGATCACGATTTATTCGAGCTTATGTCAGATTCGACGATTCTTCGTTTCAGAAGTGAATTTCTGTGCCGAATCGCTGTTTCGCGTGCTATATCAGTGCATTTGCATGCAAGTATGCGAAATTGGCTCGAAATCTCCGATTTGGCAAGCACGATCATGGTTTATTCGAGCTTATGTCAGATTCGACGATTATTCGTTTCACAAATGAATTTCTGTACGGAATCGCTGTTTAGCGTGCTAGATCAGTGCATTTGTATGCAAATATGCGAAATTGGTACGGAAACTCCGATTCGGCAAGCACGACCACGATTTATTCGACGTTATGTCAGATTCGACGATTCTTCGTTTCAGAAGTGTATTTCTGTGCGGAATCGCTGTTTCGCGTGTTAGATCAGTGCATTTGCATGCAAATATGCGAAATTGGACAGAAACTCCGACCAGGCAAGCACGATCACAATTTATTCGAGCCTATGTCAGATTCGACAATTCTTCGTTTCAGAAGTGTATTTATGTACGGAATCGCTGTTTCGCGTGTTAGATCAGTGCATTTGCATGCAAACATTCCAAATCGGCACAGAAACTCCGATCCGCACAAACACGATCACGATTTATTCGAGCTTATGTCAGATTTGACGATTCTTCGTTTCAGAAGTGTATTTCTGTGCGTAATCGCTGTTTCGCGCGCTAGATCAGTGCATTTGCATGCAAGTATGACAAATTGGAATAGAAACTCCGACCGGCAATCACGATCACGATTTATTCGAGTTTATGTCAGATTCGACGATTCTTCGTTTCAGAAGTGTATTTCTGTGCGGAATCGCTGTTTCGCGCGCTAGATCAGTGCATTTGCATGCAAGTATGACAAATTGGAATAGAAACTCCGACACGGCAAGCACGATCACGATTTATTCGACGTTATGTCAGATTCGACGATTCTTCGTTTCAGAAGTGTATTTCTGTGCGGAATCGCTGTTTCGCGTGCTAGATCAGTGCATTTGCATGCAAATATGCGAAATTGGACAGAAACTCCGACCAGGCAAGCACGATCACAATTTATTCGAGCCTATGTCAGATTCGACGATTCTTCGTTTCAGAATTGTATTTCTGTGCGGAATCGCTGTTTCGCGCGCTAGATCAGTGCATTTGCAGGCAAGTATGCCAAATTGGAATAGAAACTCCGACACGGCAAGCACGATCACGATTTATTCGACATTATGTCAGATTCGACGATTCTTCGTTTCAGAAGTGTATTTCTGTGCGGAATCGCTGTTTCGCGTGCTAGATCAGTGCATTTGCATGCAAATATGCTAAATTGGACAGAAACTCCGACCAGGCAAGCACGATCACAATTTATTCGAGCCTATGTCAGATTCGACGATTCTTCGTTTCAGAAGTGTATTTCTGTGCGTAATCGCTGTTTCGCGCGCTAGATCAGTGCATTTGCATGCAAGTATGACAAATTGGAATAGAAACTCCGACCGGCAATCACGATCACGATTTATTCGAGCTTATGTCAGATTCGACGATTCTTCGTTTCAGAAGTGTATTTCTGTGCGGAATCGCTGTTTCGCGCGCTAGATCAGTGCATTTGCATGCAAGTATGACAAATTGGAATAGAAACTCCGACCGGCAATCACGATCACGATTTATTCGAGCTTATGTCAGATTCGACGATTCTTCGTTTCAGAAGTGTATTTCTGTGCGGAATCGCTGTTTCGCGCGCTAGATCAGTGCATTTGCAGGCAAGTATGCCAAATTGGAATAAAAACTCCGACACGGCAAGCACGGTCACGATTTATTCGACGATTCTTCGTTTCAGAAGTGTATTTCTGTGCGGAATCGCTGTTTCGCGTGCTAGATCAGTGCATTTGCATGCAAATATGCGAAATTGGACAGAAACTCCGACCAGGCAAGCACGATCACAATTTATTCGAGCCTATGTCAGATTCGACGATTCTTCGTTTCAGAAGTGTATTTCAGTGCGGAATCGCTGTTTCGCGTGCTAGATCAGTGCATTTGCATACAAGTATGAGAAATTGGAATAGGAACCACGACCCGACAAGCACGATCGCGATTTAATCGAGCTTATGGCAGATTCGACGATTCTTCGTTTCAGAAGTGTATTTCTTTGCGGAATCGCTGTTTCGCGTGCTAGATCATTGCATTTGCATGCAAATATGCGAAATTGGCACGAAAACTCCGATTCGGCAAGGACGATCACGATTTATTCGAGCTTATGTCAGATTCGCCAATTATTCGTTTCACAAATGAATTTCTGTGCGGAATCGCTGTTTCGCGTAGTAGATCAGTGCATTTGCAAGCAAGTATGCCAAATTGGAATAGAAACTCCGACCCGGCAAGCACGATCACGATTTATTCGAGCTTATGTTAGATTCGACGATTCTTCGTTTCAGAAGTGTATTACTGTGCGGAATCGCTGTTTCGCGTGCTAGATCAGTGCATTTGCATGCAAATATGCGAAATTGGACAGAAACTCCGACCAGGCAAGCACGATCACAATTTATTCGAGCCTATGTCAGATTCGACGATTCTTCGTTTCAGAAGTGTATTTCTGTGCGTAATCGCTGTTTCGCGCGCTAGATCAGTGCATTTGCATGCAAGTATGACAAATTGGAATAGAAACTCCGACCGGCAATCACGATCACGATTTATTCGAGCTTATGTCAGATTCGACGATTCTTCGTTTCAGAAGTGTATTTCTGTGCGGAATCGCTGTTTCGCGCGCTAGATCAGTGCATTTGCATGCAAGTATAACAAATTGGAATAGAAACTCCGACCGGCAATCACGATCACGATTTATTCGAGCTTATGTCAGATTCGACGATTCTTCGTTTCAGAAGTGTATTTCTGTGCGGAATCGCTGTTTCGCGTGCTAGATCAGTGCATTTGCATGCAAATATGCGAAATTGGCACGAAAACTCCGATTCGGCAAGCACGATCACGATTTATTCGAGCTTATGTCAGATTCGACGATTATTTGTTTCACAAATGAATTTCTGTGCGGAATCGCTGTTTCGCGTGCTATATCAGTGCATTTGCATGCAAGTATGCGAAATTGGAATTGAAACTCCGACCCGGCAAGCACGATCACAATTTATTCGAGCCTATGTCAGTTTCGACGATTCTTCGTTTCAGAAGTGTATTTCTGTGCGGAATCGCTGTTTCGCGCGCTAGATCAGTGCATTTGCATGCAAATATGCGAAATTGGCACGAAAACTCCGATTCGGCAAGCACGATCACGATTTATTCGAGCTTATGTCAGATTCGACAATTATTCGTTTCACAAATGAATTTCTGTGCGGAATCGCTGTTTCGCGTAGTAGATCAGTGCATTTGCAAGCAAGTATGCCAAATTGGAATAGAAACTCCGACCCGGCAAGCACGATCACGATTTATTCGAGCTTATGTTAGATTCGACGATTCTTCGTTTCAGAAGTGTATTACTGTGCGGAATCGCTGTTTCGCGTGCTAGATCAGTGCATTTGCATGCAAATATGCGAAATTGGACAGAAACTCCGACCAGGCAAGCACGATCACAATTTATTCGAGCCTATGTCAGATTCGACGATTCTTCGTTTCAGAAGTGTATTTCTGTGCGTAATCGCTGTTTCGCGCGCTAGATCAGTGCATTTGCATGCAAGTATGACAAATTGGAATAGAAACTCCGACCGGCAATCACGATCACGATTTATTCGAGCTTATGTCAGATTCGACGATTCTTCGTTTCAGAAGTGTATTTCTGTGCGGAATCGCTGTTTCGCGCGCTAGATCAGTGCATTTGCAGGCAAGTATGCCAAATTGGAATAAAAACTCCGACACGGCAAGTACGGTCACGATTTATTCGACGATTCTTCGTTTCAGAAGTGTATTTCTGTGCGGAATCGCTGTTTCGCGTGCTAGATCAGTGCATTTGCATGCAAATATGCGAAATTGGACAGAAACTCCGACCAGGCAAGCACGATCACAATTTATTCGAGCCTATGTCAGATTCGACGATTCTTCGTTTCAGAAGTGTATTTCAGTGCGGAATCGCTGTTTCGCGTGCTAGATCAGTGCATTTGCATACAAGTATGAGAAATTGGAATAGAAACCACGACCCGACAAGCACGATCGCGATTTAATCGAGCTTATGGCAGATTCGACGATTCTTCGTTTCAGAAGTGTATTTCTTTGCGGAATCGCTGTTTCGCGTGCTAGATCATTGCATTTGCATGCAAATATGCGAAATTGGCACGAAAACTCCGATTCGGCAAGGACGATCACGATTTATTCGAGCTTATGTCAGATTCGCCAATTATTTGTTTCACAAATGAATTTCTGTGCGGAATCGCTGTTTCGCGTAGTAGATCAGTGCATTTGCAAGCAAGTATGCCAAATTGGAATAGAAACTCCGACCCGGCAAGCACGATCACGATTTATTCGAGCTTATGTTAGATTCGACGATTCTTCGTTTCAGAAGTGTATTACTGTGCGGAATCGCTGTTTCGCGTGCTAGATCAGTGCATTTGCATGCAAATATGCGAAATTGGACAGAAACTCCGACCAGGCAAGCACGATCACAATTTATTCGAGCCTATGTCAGATTCGACGATTCTTCGTTTCAGAAGTGTATTTCTGTGCGTAATCGCTGTTTCGCGCGCTAGATCAGTGCATTTGTATGCAAGTATGACAAATTGGAATAGAAACTCCGACCGGCAATCACGATCACGATTTATTCGAGCTTATGTCAGATTCGACGATTCTTCGTTTCAGAAGTGTATTTCTGTGCGGAATCGCTGTTTCGCGCGCTAGATCAGTGCATTTGCATGCAAGTATGACAAATTGGAATAGAAACTCCGACCGGCAATCACGATCACGATTTATTCGAGCTTATGTCAGATTCGACGATTCTTCGTTTCAGAAGTGTATTTCTGTGCGGAATCGCTGTTTCGCGCGCTAGATCAGTGCATTTGCAGGCAAGTAAGCCAAATTGGAATAGAAACTCCGACACGGCAAGCACGACCACGATTTATTCGAGATTATGTCAGATTCGACGATTCTTCGTTTGAGAAGTGTATTCCTGTGCGGAATCGCTGTTTCGCGCGCTAGATCAGTGCATTTGCATGCAAATATGCGAAATTGGCACGAAAACTCCGATTCGGCAAGCACGATCACGATTTATTCGAGCTTATGTCAGATTCGACTATTATTTGTTTCACAAATGAATTTCTGTGCGGAATCGCTGTTTCGCGTGCTATATCAGCAAATTTGCATGCAAGTATGCGAAATTGGAATAGAAACTCCGACCCGGCAAGCACGATCACAATTTATTCGAGCCTATGTCAGTTTCGACGATTCTTCGTTTCAGAAGTGTATTTCTGTGCGGAATCGCTGTTTCGCGCGCTAGATCAGTGCATTTGCATGCAAATATGCGAAATTGGCATGAAAACTCCGATTCGGCAAGCACGATCACGATTTATTCGAGCTTATGTCAGATTCGACGATTCTTCGTTTGAGAAGTGTATTTCTGTGCGGAATCGCTGTTTCGCGCGCTAGATCAGTGCATTTGCATGCAAGTATGAGAAATTGGAATCGAAACTCCGACCCGGCAATCACGATCACGATTTATTCGAGCTTATGTCAGATTCGACGATTCTACGTTTCAGAAGTGTATTTCTGTGCGGAATCGCTGTTTCGCGTGCTATATCAGTGCATTTCCATGCAAGTATGCAAAATTGGCACGGAAACTCCGATTCGGCAAGCACGACCACGATTCATTCGAGCTTATGTCAGATTCGACGATTCTTCGTTTCAGAAGTGTATTTCTGTGCGGAATCGCTGTTTCGCGTGCTATATCAGTGCATTTCCATGCAAGTATGCAAAATTGGCACGGAAACTCCGATTCGGCAAGCACGACCACGATTCATTCGAGCTTATGTCAGATTCGACGATTCTTCGATTCAGAAGTGTATTTCTGTGCGGAATCGCTGTTTCGCGTGCTATATCAGTGCATTTGCATGCAAGTATGCGAAATTGGAATTGAAACTCCGACCCGGCAAGCACGATCACAATTTATTCGAGCCTATGTCAGATTCGACGATTATTCGTTTCACAAATGAATTTCTGTACGGAATCGCTGTTAGCGAGCTAGATCAGTGCATTTGTATTCAAATATGGGAAATTGGCACGGAAACTCCGATTCGGCAAGCACGACCACGATTTATTCGAGATTATGTCAGATACGACGATTCTTCGTTTGAGAAGTGTATTTCTGTGCGGAATCGCTGTTTCGCGCGCTAGATCAGTGCATTTGCATGCAAATATGCGAAATTGGCACGAAAACTCCGATTCGGCAAGCACGATCACGACTTATTCGAGCTTATGTCAGATTCGACTATTATTTGTTTCACAAATGAATTTCTGTGCGGAATCGCTGTTTCGCGTGCTATATCAGCACATTTGCATGCAAGTATGCGAAATTGGAATAGAAACTCCGACCCGGCAAGCACGATCACAATTTATTCGAGCCTATGTCAGTTTCGACGATTCTTCGTTTCAGAAGTGTATTTCTGTGCGGAATCGCTGTTTCGCGCGCTAGATCAGTGCATTTGCATGCAAATATGCGAAATTGGCACGAAAACTCCGATTCGGCAAGCACGATCACGATTTATTCGAGCTTATGTCAGATTCGACGATTCTTCGTTTCAGAAGTGTATTTCTGTACGGAATCGCTGTTTCGCGTGCTATATCAATGCATTTGCATGCAAGTATGCGAAATTGGAATAGAAAATCCGACCCGGCAAGCACGATCACAATTTATTCGAGCTTATGTCAGATTCAACGATTCTTCGTTTCAGAAGTGTATTTCTGTGCGGAATCGCTGTTTCGCGTGCTATATCAGTGCATTTCCATGCAAGTATGCAAAATTGGCACGGAAACTCCGATTCGGCAAGCACGACCACGATTCATTCGAGCTTATGTCAGATTCGACGATTCTTCGTTTCAGAAGTGTATTTCTGTGCGGAATCGCTGTTTCGCGTGCTATATCAGTGCATTTGCATGCAAGTATGCGAAATTGGAATAGAAACTCCGACCCGGCAAGCACGATCACAATTTATTCGAGCCTATGTCAGTTTCGACATTCTTCGTTTCAGAAGTGTATTTCTGTGCGGAATCGCTGTTTCGCGCGCTAGATCAGTGCATTTGCATGCAAATATGCGAAATTGGCACGAAATCTCCGATTTGGCAAGCACGATCATGGTTTATTCGAGCTTATGTCAGATTCGACGATTATTCGTTTCACAAATGAATTTCTGTACGGAATCGCTGTTTAGCGTGCTAGATCAGTGCATTTGTATGCAAATATGCGAAATTGGTACGGAAACTCCGATTCGGCAATCACGACCACGATTTATTCGAGCTTATGTCAGATTCGACGATTCTTCGTTTCAGAAGTGTATTTCTGTGCGGAATCGCTGTTTCGCGCGCTAGATCAGTGCATTTGCAGGCAAGTATGCCAAATTGGAATAGAAACTCCGACACGGCAAGCACGAACACGATTTATTCGACGTTATGTCAGATTCGACGATTCTTCGTTTCAGAAGTGTATTTCTGTGCGGAATCGCTGTTTCGCGTGCTAGATCAGTGCATTTGCATGCAAAAATGCGAAATTGGACAGAAACTCCGACCAGGCAAGCACGATCACAATTTATTCGAGCCTATGTCAGATTCGACGATTCTTCGTTTCAGAAGTGTATTTCTGTGCGTAATCGCTGTTTCGCGCGCTATATCAGTGCATTTGCATGCAAGTATGACAAATTGGAATAGAAACTCCGACCGGCAATCACGATCACGATTTATTCGAGCTTATGTCAGATTCGACGATTCTCCGTTTCAGAAGTGTATTTCTGTGCGGAATCGCTGTTTCGCGCGCTAGATCAGTGCATTTGTAGGCAAGTATGCCAAATTGGAATAGAAACTCCGACACGGCAAGCACGGTCACGATTTATTCGACGATTCTTCGTTTCAGAAGTGTATTTCTGTGCGGAATCGCTGTTTCGCGTGCTAGATCAGTGCATTTGCATGCAAATATGCGAAATTGGACAGAAACTCCGACCAGGCAAGCACGATCACAATTTATTCGAGCCTATGTCAGATTCGACGATTCTTCGTTTCAGAAGTGTATTTCAGTGCGGAATCGCTGTTTCGCGTGCTAGATCAGTGCATTTGCATACAAGTATGAGAAATTGGAATAGAAACCACGACCCGACAAGCACGATCGCGATTTAATCGAGCTTATGGCAGATTCGACGATTCTTCGTTTCAGAAGTGTATTTCTTTGCGGAATCGCTGTTTCGCGTGCTAGATCAGTGCATTTGCATGCAAATATGCGAAATTGGACAGAAACTCCGACCAGGCAAGCACGATCACAATTTATTCGAGCCTATGTTAGATTCGACGATTCTTCGTTTCAGAAGTGTATTTCAGTGCGGAATCGCTGTTTCGCGTGCTAGATCAGTGCATTTGCATACAAGTATGAGAAATTGGAATAGAAACCACGACCCGACAAGCACGATCGCGATTTAATCGAGCTTATGGCAGATTCGACGATTCTTCGTTTCAGAAGTGTATTTCTTTGCGGAATCGCTGTTTCGCGTGCTAGATCAGTGCATTTGCATGCAAATATGCGAAATTGGCACGAAAACTCCGATTCGGCAAGGACGATCACGATTTATTCGAGCTTATGTCAGATTCGACAATTATTCGTTTCACAAATGAATTTCTGTGCGGAATCGCTGTTTCGCGTAGTAGATCAGTGCATTTGCAAGCAAGTATGCCAAATTGGAATAGAAACTCCGACCCGGCAAGCACGATCACGATTTATTCGAGCTTATGTTAGATTCGACGATTCTTCGTTTCAGAAGTGTATTACTGTGCGGAATCGCTGTTTCGCGTGCTATATCAGTGCATTTGCATGCAAGTATGCGAAATTTTAATAGAAACTCCGACCCGGCAAGCACGATCACAATTCATTCGAGCCTATGTCAGTTTCGACATTCTTCGTTTCAGAAGTGTATTTCTGTGCGGAATCGCTGTTTCGCGCGCTAGATCAGTGCATTTGCATGCAAATATGCGAAATTGGCACGAAATCTCCGATTTGGCAAGCACGATCATGGTTTATTCAAGCTTATGTCAGATTCGACGATTATTCGTTTCACAAATGAATTTCTGTACGGAATCGCTGTTAGCGAGCTAGATCAGTGCATTTGTATTCAAATATGGGAAATTGGCACGGAAACTCCGATTCGG
>NW_027470460.1:0-37679 GCF_051020765.1 Lasioglossum baleicum
TCGTGCCACGCCTTGCGGAACTTGGACGATCTTCGAACGAGATCTCGGTGAGTGATATTTATTTCATATTGTTTCAATATTTTCGCTTTTTTACGATAAACTTGATGTGCATGATAGAGTAGTCATCAGCGTGGTGTTTTTCGTGATACACAGAGATAGTAATGCGCGTAGCTAGAATTTAATTTGTTTTTATTTTAATTTTCATCCACGTTTTCTTGTCACGGTTACGCGTTCTTCTCGAATAAGAAATTAATAACACGATAACGAGGTATCGTTTCTTAGTGAAGGCTTTAATTATTAGAATTAAGATTCGTCTGGTCCACAAGTAGAACTTAATCATTTGATTCCCCGATTCCAAATTTTCCTTCCACGGTTTTAAGAATATCGGTTCAGTTTCGTCGATTCGTTGAAAAATAGGACGGACGTACGTGGTACCGTTTCCTAGTGAAGACTTTAATACCAAAATTAAGATTCTTCCAGTCGACGAGTAGAACTTAATCGTTTGACTCCTCAATTCCAAGTTTTCCTTCCACGGTTTTAAGAATATCAGTAGAGTTTCGTTGGTTCGTTAGAGAAAAGGGACGGACGTACGAGATATCGTTCCCTAGTGAAGACTTTAATATCCAAATTCAGATTCTTCTCGTCCATAAGTAGAACATAATCGTTTAATTCCCACATTCCAAATTTTTCTTCCACGGTATTAAGGATATCGGTTCAGTTTCGTTGGTTCCTGGAAGAAAAGGACGAACCATACGAGGTATCCTTTCCTAGTGAAGACTTTAATACGCGAATTAATATTCTTCCAGTTGAAGAGCAGAACTTAATCGTTCGATTCCTCGATTCCAAATTTTCCTACAACGGTATTACGGATATCGGTGCAGTTTCGTCGGTGGAAAAAAAAAGGACGTGGCCCGCGAAACGCGTATCGATCGTCGACATCTCGTCCCGTCGAAAGGAGGGAGGCGATCATCGAGATCGATAAATCAAGGAGAGTGCTGGCAAATGCCCGCGTCGGTGAGGGCGTACGTACCCACACTGGCTTGGTTGTGCTGGCTTACGGGCTGCTTTATATGAATCGATTCGGATCGTCGGTCGAAAGAAGAACTCGTAAGTCGTGGCTCACGGGCAAACGATACGAATCTGGCTGGATGTAATATTTAGCCGATCGCCGCTGCCCATATGCCGCCGGGACGGGGCCGGTGAAATGTATCACGGAATAATGGCCAGGAAATCGGCCGTTCGACTAATCGTAAATTTAGCACCGATGCCACGCTTCAAAAGGGACGAGGAAGATTGATCGCGCGCGAATCGAGAGAAGGAGAAACGTCAGGCCAGCTCCGGAATATCTTCATGATCCCGTACTTTGGCGAATCGCGTTATTTATGGCTGCCAACACCGCTGGACCACTCCCGTCTTTGACGAGTCAATCCTTTCCTCGGACCCATGAGAAATTCCCCGATTCCCACGGATTAATTCTAAACGCTACGCTTACTTATATCACGGTTGTTTCGAAGGAAGTGTCCGTCACCGTTAGGTTTTATTCGAATACCAAAAGTATTGGAAATAGTAAACTGTGACGCGGTCTATTAGGGAAATTCACGTCGAAGCTGTCAAAAGCCGGGTAAAACGGGTAAACAGTCTTCTATTGACGAGTCAATTCTTTCTTCGGACCCCTGAGAAATTCCCGATTCGATGGGATTAATTGTAAACGCTACACGTGCTTACTTCACGCATATTTCGAAGGAAGCGTCCTCCATCGTTAGGTTTTATTCACATACCAAACATACTAGAAACACCAAACCGTGATCGCGGTATATCACAGAAACTCGTGTTGAAAGTATCAAATATCGGATAAAGCGGATAAACAATCTTCTCGTGGAATACGTTCGATCAACGGAATCAATTTCTGCAGCTTCTCCGACTCGTGTAGTGATTCTCACAAGATTCCGATCGATTCGAAAGTGTTTTTCAGTCGTGAAAACGATTGTCCTAGTCCTCCATTGTTAGGTTTTATTAAAATACCAAACTTACTAGAGAAATACTAAACCGTGACGCGTTCTATCAGAGGACACTCGCGCCTATAGTATCAAAAACCGGATAAAGCGGATAAATCTCCTCTTGGAATACGTTATATCATCGAATCAGCTTCTGCAGCTTCTCCGATTCTCGTAGCGATCCCCGGAAGATTCCGATCGAAATCGACCACAGTCGGGAAAACGACTGTCCTAGGGAGACGTACGATCTAGCATCGATCGCGACTACTTGGACTACGGTCGATGAAACTCGGACACGGAGGGACCCTTATCCCTTGGTTGACCGAAAATTGGCTGAAGCGTGGCAAAAGCTCGGCCGTCGATCCTGCGGGAGCGATCGATCACGCGGCGGGCGACACGTTGGCGCGGCGCAGGATCTCGCGCACGTGCGCCGGTGCAATTTATTACGCGATAAACAAACCCCTAGGCCAGCTCGTATAGGTATGCGCGAGGCGGCGCGGCGCGAAGCGAGGCGAAGCGAGGCTTGAAGCAGAGAGAGGCTGGTAGAAGAGCGGTCGCGTTTGGCGCGAGATGGGTCGGCGAAGCGGAGGAGCCGGTGTCGGGGCAAGATCGCGTCAGATCGAGGCCGCCGCGTGGAGAAAAACTAGTAGCGGTCCCATAGATCTGTCGATCCCGGCTCGCTTGCGTTCGCCACGTACCGTCTTCCCTTTTTTCCCGAAAGCCACCGCGCGCTCGTCCCAGCGGCCGTTTGTCGCGCGGAACCGCGGCGATCCCCGTTCTTTCCTGTCGCGCGAGCCCGCGACGAAACAGCCTCGCCTCTCTCTCCTTCCACCCTTTATCGGTCCTTCTCTCCTCTTGGCCAGCTAATAAGCCGCTACCTCCGGACATTAAAGCTCGTATTACACGCCGGTCCCGTCGGTAATTGGACGCGTATTCAAGCCGGCCGCGCAAGTACGCCGCTCGATCTACCGCCTGTTCCGAGTACGGCGAGTCGCTCGATGCCTTCTTAATGAAAGGACACAGGAAGGATGCGCTCAACCTCATGCCAACGACGCGGCCGATCGCGTTGTTGCATGGCAACCACAGCCTTTCAGAATCAGCTGCTCGTTTATTTGGGGTAGTTTACCTCTTCCTTCTTGTTGCGGCCCATTAAACCAGACTATCTTTTAGACACTTCCAATGAATATTTAACGACAGCGCAGCAGCAAGGCTAAGAGGTTCCCAAGAGCTCGCATACGGTGCATCGAGATCGGCAAATATCGATCTCGTATTTTAGCTCCCCTGATTTTTATCTAGCGTATCGAACTTTCGAGCAAATTCGTGGCGTTTGACTCGGTAATCGATTAAGATGGATTTCGACAGGGAATATAGAAGAAGGTTTCGATTGAGAATAGAAATCATCGAAGGCTGTCGACAACGTGAACGTGCGTCAGCGAATCACGTAATCGAGGGCGTCGAGGGGGGCGCGAATTTGCTTAGCGAATTTCCGTGGCGCTTTCGCAAATCGGTTTTTCGGCGGTGGCCGATCTTGCAAGAACGGACGAGACCGGACGAGCCGGTGGATCGAGACTTTTTTAATGGCGGCATATAAATCGAGCCGATAATCCGGCGGACGGATTCCCACGTGGCATGCAAATGAACCTTCGGGGACCTTTTTATTCAGCCAGGATACGTGTAAAATCTACTTAATGGTATAATTTCGCTATTAATCTCCGGTTTGCTTCGACCCGGGCGAGGACAGTTTCGCCGATCTGCCAACGCGCCTCTGTGTTGGTGCACGCCCGTCCCACCGTTTCCCTGTAAAACTTTCTTCCCCGTGTGCGTCCGTGCGACGTAACGCAGCCTAATTATACGCGATTCGGTCGCGATTTAGCGCCGTTATTCCGCCATCAATTTCGGCCTTATCCGAAGCAGTCCATGGCCTCTGCCGGGCCCGAGGACACTGGGATCCATCAGGCGAGCCTCGAGTTTTACGATCCACCGTCCCAATATCGCACCGCGCCGGGAATAAATAATTCGATTTCGAAACCGGCGCGGAGCGTCGTCGTCCTCTCCTCTCGCGGCCGCGCGCGTGAAACCGTTTCGCCTCTTCCTTTTCCTTCCGATCGGAGAGTCTCAGCTGCCATTCTCGCTCTCGGTCCACCGGGACCGAGCGGAACGGCGAGGGGAGAGCGAACGTACGCGCTGGTACTTTGGGAGACGCGTAAAGCGTGCTCGAGGAGCGGAAGACGGGCTGCGTGTTCCGTTAAGACATGATACGCGTTATTACGAGTAATGTTTTAATTCGAGGTAGGACTCCGAGTTATTTTTAGCCGGGCACCGAGCAGTGTTTCATACGATCTCGGCGTCTGCGAGAGGTAGCCGAGAGGAGGCTGGCGCGAAATTTATTTGAGAAAATAACTCGCCAGTCGAAATTTCGTATTCGAGGAACGATCGTGACACGGGGAATTTGTTCTCTCGGATAAATTTCTTTAACGTTAACGTTCCTCGTCTCTGCGGTTTCTTTCGCCTCGCGTCCACCGTTCGGTCATTAGTGCCGATCCTCTTTTATTATTTATTTAACATCCAGGAATAATATTAACCTCGATATTAACGAGTCCCGTGGCTCGACCTCGTAATCCGAAGAAAAGTGCCTAAGTACCACATCTTCACTACCGAACCGAGTTATATCGGGATTACCGGAAATCTTTCGCACGCTTCGCGGTTTATCGATTCCGTATCTGCCTTAACGATCGCCGTAACCGTTTCTCGCGCCGTTGGAAGAATAATTCGCGCAAATAATTCCCGCGATCGCGATAATATTCGACCGGAAACGGCGGACCTCCGCGGAGGTATCGGGCCCGTGGCCGAATCGCGCACAGTTACCGATACCACGGCGGCCATTACCGTTTACCGTAATCAGTCCCGCGGGAATTCGCTCGCGATTTCGCGCCGTTATTCCGCCATCAATTCGGCCTCTTATCCGGCGGAACACCGTTCCCTCGATGGTGTAACGAGCGACCAGAGATTTTTAGGGCCCTGTCGCGCGCGGATCGCGCGATTTTTACGATCGCCTGGCTCGCGAGCACGGGAACACGGCCGGAATAAAATGGCGATCCGGGGCCCGAGATCCGAAATTCCCCGGGATCGGCTGCCTCTCCTCTTTTATATCTCGATCGATATCGCGGGACTGTAAATAATCCGGGGGTAGAGCGTAAACGGCCGCGTAAAGAGGCTTCCAATCGCATTTTCGACCGCGGAGGAATCTCTAGGACGTGGAATGACGCATCGGGCCAGGGGCGGCGTCGGCCGGTTGCACCGCGTCGGGACGGCGGAATGCCGATCGGAAGCCGGGGAATTTTTCGGGTGTCGCGCGAGCCGGGAATCAGAGCGAAGGAATGCCGCAGATGGAAGCGTCCGATTGTACGTCTCGATTTCCTGGAAGGAATCGTGGCCGAGCGGTATCGACGCGATCGCGGCCGGTCTTGCAAAATTATTCAAATAGAGAGAGGCGGATCTCGTGAAGAGGATGGTGTCGTTAGTTATCTGGAAGCTGGCCGCGCGGCGGTAGGATTTATAACTTTGTTAATTTCGTATGGGCCGATCGTCTCGAGGACGGAGAGAAGGATAATCGGGTTACGTAAGTCGGCGGATGGGAGCGGATCCCGGAGCGGAGAGGATGGAAATGGGCGAAGAAGAAGTGGAATTGAAACGTTAGCGGGAATATCAACGTCTACGTGTGCGCTTCTTTCGGATGACATCACTCGTGCACGCGCGGTGACCGAGTTCGTTTGATTTAAACGCGGCTTACGGGGTACGAGTGGGCTGAAATATCACGTAACCCGCATGCTGCCTCGCATACACAAGTTGCACGAATTATTAACGCGGCGAGTGCATCGATCTGTAACGCCTCGACGATCGTGAGAACGCGCCTGGCTGATGGCCGCGCAGGACTTTCGTTCGCCACGCTGCGATTATCGCTTTCCCATTTTTATCATTACCCTCCCTTTCGGCTTCGCATACGGTATTTTAATATTCCGCCGTGTTCGTTCCGCGACGATTATGTTCACTGCGCTTTGCGTTTCTTTCTACAAATTTTACCCGTTCATACCAATAATCGCAGCGACAAACAGGATAACGCTGGTACCGAGTAATGGAACAGCCGAGACTTCGTTTTTTCGAAATGGAAATTCTTTGCAATATTCTTGGGACGGTAACATCTTTCGATATCTCTATTAAACGCTTTGCATAGTCCTAACCTTCTCCTGTAAAACCAAATTTAATTTACAGTCAGACGATTTTTCGTTCCCTAGATATACCGTTTCGAGGTTCGTAGAATTAAAATTAAAGAAATTGAAATTCTTTTTAAAAACGATATCGAACAAACTCGTGCTATATTTGGAGCTCAAAAAATTCTTCGACCCAATACGATATTATACCAACAAGCGTACCAAACGAATACTTTCTCCAAAACTTTTACCAAGTTATGCGATTATATTCTTCCCGAAATTCACCCTTGGTCGAAAAATTGGCGAATCGTGGAATGTCTGTGAACGAGAGGCTTAAACGAGAGGATTAAAGGGAGAATAAAGGTTGGAAAATCTGGTAGAAAGGTTGTCGGGTCGCAGCGGGCGTCGGTCGGTGGACGCTGGTGTCGTCGTCGAACTACCGGCCGAGCGAAAATTAAGGAGGAAGTCTACTTTTAAGTGGCACTTGGCCGCGTCCCCCGGTGCCTGGAACGGCTCCAATCGAATCGGTAACGAACGATTCGAGATACGGTCGAGGGCGTTATGCCGGACCACACACGAGGCGTCCGCGCTATCCTCGACCCGGTCCCACCAGGTAATGTTTCTTTTAAGTGCGAACACAAATTGTAACTGAGACGATGGTCTTTCGCCCTTTTCCCCCTGCACGGGCCATAGCCCGGGCCCTGGGTCGAGAAATATCTGGCGGATCCGATTTCAAAAGCCGTTCGTTTGGATTCACGATTGTACGAGGGCCGAGAGGAGCGCGGACCGTGTCGCGGCATCGACCGTCGCAACCCCGACGAGATCCTCGCGTTCTCGTTCACCCTGCGACCGCGATCCCTTTGACGCTCTTACACGATCTGCCACGACCGTCCAGACCGCCCGGCCGATTTATTTCCCCGCGCTGACAATAAGAATACGGTTTTACAAGGTGAACTCCGAGCACGCTTTTCGGGATTCAGGGTTAATACTTCTGCGCTCGGACGGATTTGTGGTGTGGCCCGGTCCGTTTAAATGCCGCCACTTTCGCTGAGAAGATGGTGCTGCTAGGCTCTATATTCCGCCATAATTTTCATCTCTCGCGCGTCTTTCTTCGCATTTATTTCGATCATATACACTCGACTCGCGTCGAGACGGAAGTGGCAACTGGACGATGACGAGTGTGTTCCATATTAGTTACACTCGCAAAAGTTGTCGCTTTACCTCGTTTTCTTCTTCTAATCAGCTAATTAAACGTTAAATCGAATTCTTCCAAATAGAAATCAGGCAGAGACAATCTAACGCTAATTTGCATTGAGCGATTTCTAAATTTCGGATCCAAATCCCTCCACAAATCACTCCACGTCAAGGTGCTGCTAGGCTCTATATTCCTCCATAATTTTCATCTCTCACGTGTGATTTTCCAGAATTATTTCGATCATATACTATCGGTTCGCGTCGAGATGAAACAGACAATTGGGCGATGATGGGTTGCATTCGCAAAAGTTACTAATTCGTATCGGTCGATTTCTAAATTTCGATCCCGCTTTACTTAACTTTCTTTCTATAATACGTTAATTAAACATTAAATGGAATTTCGTCCAAATAGAAATCAGACAGAAATAATCTAACGCTAATTTGCATCGAGCGATTTCTAAATTTCGGATCCAGTTCCTGCCATAAATCACTCCTCGGTCTCCCAGTTTTCTGCCGAAACGTCGATTAGATAAATCAGGGTTCGTCCGAATCGAAAGCACGATGAGGTAACCCGCGACCAATTTGCATTCGCCGATTTCTAAATTTCGGATCCAATTTCTACGAAGAACTACTCCTCTCCTCGACACTAATCGAAGGAATCGCGGCGATCTAATACCGATCCGCGTCTAGATCGTTCATAACACCGATTCTGGTAATAAAACGAAGCTACCATCGTTCCGAATCTCGACATCCATATTCAACGCCGCGGATGGCGGTGATATCTGTTCCTCGAGGTACGTTTACGATCGGCGACGGAGGATGTTTCCATCACGGCGGAGAATTCCGGTCGATCCGCGAATTATCGCGTCGGGACCGGTTGGCTTTCGGGATCGTGCGACGCTGGTTCCCGATGACGCTTTCACTGGCGGGCAGAGGTCGAAAAACGGGTAACCGCGGCGCGTGTACACCTGGGGCCCGCGTTCCTCGCGAGGGAAGATCGAGAGTGTCACGCGAGGTTTCATTTCCACGGCGGCACAATTATCATTGTGCCGTGTTACGCCACGTGGCACTTTCGCACGCCACGCCTTCGACGCGCGAGCGCGCGCGCGCGCGACCCGTCCTGCGCGCGTGCCAATTATAGGAAAAGCGACTTTTTTTTTTTCCCCCGAGCGCGGAATTCCAGCGCGACTCGCCCTCGTGTCAAGGTGCGTTCGTCATACGCGAAAACTGGTTCGAGGGGAATCGGTTTTTCTGGGCACCCGTGGAAAAGCGTATCGGGTGAATCGAGAGTGGCTCGTGATTGGGTTTGCTAATTATCCGGTCGTGGTTGCCGCAAGAACGGGTTGCGCGTTGTGTTTCCTCCTCGGATTGTCCTGGAGGATCGAGATTATAGGAAGTGGCGGTTGTGTCATCGTTTCGTCCGCGTAATACCCGGCTGGCTTTACGCTAGACGCGTTTGTTTCGCGTGTTTATACTTTTAAATGAACTCCCGAGGAATCCTTATGGAAACGGATTCGTTAATGGCGATTTTATTTATCCCCGGTGTACGAAATTCCGCTTGCGAAACTCGTCGTTTCGACAGAGGATGACAGAGAGGGCTGTTTAAATAGGTGCGCGAATAACCGGCTTCCGATTGAGAATTAATTAACGCACGGGAGATTAAGATTGCATTAAAATCGCGAGGAACGGATTAAATTTTATTCGGGTATTCCGAGAAGGATATAATTACTCGATATTTCGTTGGTTTCCGTGGATAGATGGGCGGAATCGGCGGCTAGACGGGAGTCAAAGTAGGTGGCGGATTTGCATAAACGCCGGGCCCATTAGCATACGCGGTTCGACGAAAACTAGCGATCGGAACGAAATCGAAGAGTCTCGGCCGTGGATCACCGACCCACGCGTTAAAAAGCGTCCTGACGCGGGCCACGGCGTCCTCGATACGATTCCAAATAATCTTGGCAATTGATCGGCCGCTGCCGGACGATTAAACCGCGCGTTTTAATGCTGCCCGCCGGCGGCCCTCGCTTTCATAACTTAAAAACATCGCGTCCCGGGGGCCTTCCACATTTTATGATAATGGCGCCCGGTAAATTATCGCCGCGCGAGAAATGAATTTTCAGAAGCGTTCCCGGACTGGTCGGGCCCGTAACGGGCCGCGGCGCGCCGCGAGCCTGGCGTCGTTAAAAAAGGGACCACGGGCGGCGTCACGGCGTCCCGCGAACCCGAATCCGCGTCGGGGTCACTGGGAAAAATGTCGCCGGCTGTTATCACCGATCGCCTCGTAAACTTTTACGCCTGTTCCACCGGCTTCGAACTTTCGAATCGGCCCGCGCTCGCCACTTTCGCCTCGCTCGCGTATCGCGACCGCTTCTTGCCGACGGTCGAAATTCAGCTACACTCGTAGAGAATGGACAACCGGGTGGACGAAGATGATGGACGCCGTGGGGTGTGGGTCCGTGTTTGAGGAAGGGTCGACCGTGGGCGCGTTAAGTGGCCAGCGTTAATTTGGGAAGCATAACGCGGCCGATTAATACGTCGGACGGTTTTAACGTCCTCGTAAATTTTCGATATGGGCGTAATTTTCGAGTTTTAAGTGGCCCGCCGCTTAATACGCCGATGCAATTACGATAAGGTGCTCGTAAATTGGGCGAGTCAGTTTTGCTGTCCGATATTAGGCCTCGAATTGTTACAATTACTTTAAGCGCACCGGCCTCTGACAGCCTTGGTGGCCGCTTGTCCGCCTCGCCGGATACGCCGCCCGGCGTCCAGACGCTCGCGCGTGTTTCCGTTTCAGCTCCTGCTCGAACGCGACACGCGTACGGCAATCGATTCGAGATCGATAAAATTCCGACACGGGCTTGCGACATCCGATTAAATCGCCAGTTCCAGATACCTCGAGCGGAGAAACAGGAATTTAATAAATATCGAAAAAGGAATTTTCTGCCTCCGTAATTTATGTCCCCGCCTGTCCGCCATTCGAATTTCTAATTCTTCCCTTTTCCGATCCGCCATTCCTTAGGTTAACCGACGTCCAGCGTCCGATCGGATAACGACTCTCCGACATTTCCGCCAGCATTTTCGATCTAATCCTCCGTCGTGGGTAATTCGCGTAATTCGAGCCATCAATTTTTATCCCCCAATTTAATCCATCCGCTAAACTTCCCCATTTCCAATTTAATTCCTGGTCGCAAAGATAAACCGAGTAAGCACGGTCGCATCGGCGACCATCGGAGGGAAGGAAAACGGCATGAGGCATAGAACGGCGACTCGGGCCGCGGCTTATGATCGGAGCCGAGGGGCCTAGGGCCCTCGAACGCGGACATTTAATCGCGCGCCTAACGTGGACCACACCGGAGGCGATACGGTCCGAAGGATATCATCGAGCCGCGTTATCGCGACCTATTAGACACGCTTGTAGTCTTACGACCTGTCGTAACCGAGCCCACTACGTCGCTTTACCAGTTCTCGACTTACACGAAACAGGCCCCGGGTCGGGGGTCAGTTCCTCAACGCTGGGACTACCGGTAGGCTGGCGGTGCCCTTGGCCGATCGGCAGATCGACGTCGCGTTACCTCGGCCATCGCCGTGATAATTAATCGACTATAAACGTAGCGGCATCCCACCGACGCTAAATCCGATGATCCACGATCGCTGCCGGTGCTTCCGACGCACGGCGTCCCCCTTTTAATCTGCCGATCGACGCGGATTACCCCGCGAATTCGATTTCGCGCGAGACATCCACGCCGGTCGATACTTCATCTCGCGTGACGCGCGGCGTTTTTCCGCCTGGGCGGATTTTTCCGACAGCTCGCGACAGGTTTCCGCGGCCTTTCTAAAACGATCGTTGATTTACCGAAACCCGCGCGACTTCGAGCCGACGAGATACCTACGCTTGTTATTGCGCCGTCGGGAATATAATATTTAAAATCCGCCGGGGGAATGAGGCTTCCAATAGAAATCCAGCAACCAATATCGAAGATCATATTAAAATACGTCTATTCCGCGCTAACAGCATCAGATGAAACGTCTGGCAAACGCAACGCATTAAAGGATACCGGAGAGACGTAAAACGGTATTCGCGACGTTGAAAAATCCCCGGGATACTGGGATTTCTGCTGGAAAGCCCGGCAAATGCCAAGCCTCGCCGCGAAAATAATCCCACGGCCGGGGTTGCCGGCTCTTGTTGCTCGAAAATCCGGGCAAGGCTCCACTGCGAAAGGTCTCCAGATGCGTTGACCTCGGGGAAGACCATTAAATGATGAATATTACCGGCAATTACGAGTATCCAGTCATTGTGCGTGTGAATCGGCCGAGGCAGTGCCGCGTGTTCGGCCGTTATCGTGCACACGCATGTACGTGCACGCATACGGGGTGAGAGTGCGGATTGAAAAAAAGAAGAGACAACCGGTTGTGCTATGCGCACGGGATCATAGAGCCCCACTCTCGAAAGCGACCTCTTCGCGGCTCTACCGCGAGAAGATGACATCGGGGTTCTCAACCTACATCGGCCCTGGAATCCCATTTCCCCCGGTTCCCTCCGCACGCGAGAAATTACCCGCTGGACGATCGGCGGTAAAAATTTACTTCGTCGAAAATTGGAAATTACCATACGAGCGATATCGGATAGAGACGAAGCAAACTTTGGAATATTCCCTTCAAAAGATCTCGATACTTTATCCTATATCACGTGCCCGAAATTCCACCCCCAGGAAAATTATCCTTCAGACAAACGTCGGTGTGGATGAATGGTCTACTACTTTGTCGAAAATCGAAAATCGTGTTTATCGCGACCGAGTGACGCGCGAATAGAGTTGAAGCAAATTTCGGAATATTCATTTTCAGAGATCTCGACGCCTAATCCAATATCGCGTACCCGAAATTCCACCCCCAGGAAAATTATCCGCCAGACGAACGTCGGCGTCGAGGTAAAAGTCTACTTCATAGAAAAATGAAAATCATATTTAAAGACGTTCAAAAAGCCTTCTAATCGATATCGCGACCGAGTGACACACGAATATAGACGAATCAAACTTCGGAATATTCCTTCCAAAGATCTCGACACCTAATCCAATATCGCGTGCCCCAAATTCCACCCCCGACACTCGAGAGAAAAGCTTTATAGGCAGAAACGGTGTCAAAGCACCGGAACGCGTGGCCGGAGGCGTAAAACGCGCGGGTGCACGCTCGGAGGAGGACACCGATGTTTGGTCTGCGGAGCTCGGCGCATTAGGACGCCGCGAGAGCCATCATTTTCTCTCTTGAACCACTTCCTCTAATTAATGCGCCGTTTCTCCCGCGTTAATCGTGTTCTTTCCAGTCGCACGGTTCATCGCGATGTCTCCGGCCAGGATGGGAGGCAGCAGGAGCATCGGCGAGGAGAAACGGCCATGCCGGGCGAGCAAGCGAGCGAGCGAGCGAGCACAGGAGAAGTCGACTACTCCGAGAGGGAGGGGAAAAAAAAAGTATTCCGCGTCCCGGAGCTTCGAAACCGTTCAGGCTCGCGAACAGAAAGACTACGGCTGAGCAGAATCGTCGACAAGGTCCCCTCTGACCCGACGGCGATGGCAAACGATCGGCGCGCAAGAAGCGGAGCCTGATTTATGGGCCGGTCGCGAGGGCTGCGTCTCCTCGCGAACTCAGGCGTTCTGTACTTGCACGTACCTGCTCATACGTGTGTACATATACCCGTCTCTCCCTCTCTCTCTCTCTCTCTCCGGTACACCGTCCGCTACCATACACACGCCGGTACTCGCTCGCGGGGAACACACGTACGCGCGTAGGGGCACGGGTACGCGTGCACACGTCCGAGCGATTCGCATAAGGCAAGATCTCCTTCCGGCCGGTGCAGCTATCTCGATCCGCGCGGGAAAGCTCCGCGGCCGGCGAAACGCGGGCCCCTCGGAGGGCCCCGGGCCCCGTTGTCGCGGTCGCGATATCGTCGTTACCGCGATCGCTTCCGAGAGCGATGCACGCCGACGCGAGACAGCCGGCCTTCCACAGCGGTTCACCGACACAACCTCAAAGGTGTCTTTCTCTTTCCCTGGCCGGGGTCCCCGTCGTCGATCGATCGGCCGATCGATGGCGCGCGACGCGACCGATCGATTTTACCAAACGAAACGCACCCGGTTTCACCGATCCACCAGCAGCAGCACGCTCGCCGGATGCTTCTTGCCCGCCGCCGATCAAACGCGTTTCTCTCTTTTTCCGCTTGGCTCGCTGCCCCTTTACCGACGTCCGGGGATCATGAAGGGTCGAATCGAATGGAATCGAACCGCGACGCGACGCGACGCGTCCTCTCCTCGCCGTGTGTCCCCCTTTTTCCCTTCCTCTCCGTCGCCGGCCGTCGTCTCCGTCCTTCTTGCCGCCGTCTCTGTCCGGCCTCTAGGCTCGCCGGTAGCCGGCAGCGTTTACATTAATGTATGAGGGCAATCGTAAAGCTCGATGTGTACATACGTCTCGATCGGGGGCCCCGGCTACGGCGGAGATTTTCTCGTGCGGCCGGCACGGACAAAAAAAGGCCACGACATGCCGCGACGACGTGTACCCGATCTAATGCACTCGCCTATCCGTCGGCCGAGGGACGCGCGGCCGGGCCACCGGTGCGCACAGCTCGCACCACGATCCCAGGCATTATAATGTGAAATCGTGACGGCCTGCCGAGGCCCGGCCGACTCGCTGATGGCCCGTTTCATTATGCTGATCGCGGTTTCGTCGGTTTCGAGCAATTAACATACAAGACCCGCCGGTGCTCCGGGATCCAGCTACGCCGCGATCATTATCCGCCCTGAATGGGTCAACCGGCCGCAGCCCGCGATTTTCGGACATCTCCCCGCGAATTTTCAAACGATAGGCCACGAAATTTCTTGACCGAGGTTGTGTACCGGGTAATTGCCACCGTGGTTGTCGGATTCTCGATTCCAAGATTTTTGGACATCCCTCCCTGAATTTTCTCCCGATCGGCCACGAAATTTCTGCCGACCGGCCACAAAATTTCTATTCAGAGGTTCCCTACCGGATAATTGCGACCGTGATGGTCGGATTTTCGATTCCGCGATTGTCTGACGTCACGCCGCGAATTTTCTCTCGATCCGCCTCGAAATTTCTATAACGAGGCTTCGTTCTGAATAATTGCGACCGAGGCGATCGAATTTTCGATTTCGCAATTTTCGGACACCTCTTCGCGAATTTTCTCTCCATCGGCGACAGAATTTCTATAGGAAGTCCTATACTGGATAATTGCGACCGTGGTGATCGGATTCCCGATTCTGCGATTTTGGGACATCTCTCTGCGAGTTTTCTCCCGATCAGCCACGAAATTTGTAATGGAATTTCTGTTACCAAATAATTGCGACCGCGGTGGTCGGATTCCCGATTCTGCGATTTTGGGACATCCCTCTGCGAATTTTCTCTCGATCGATCGCGAAATTTCTATACCGAGGTTCTATACTGGGTAATTGCACAAGAGGTGGTTGGGTTCTTAATTCCGCAATTTTCCGGCATCTCTCCGCGAATTTTCTATACCGAGGTTCTATACCGGATAATTGCACAAGAGGTGGTTGGATTCTTAATTCCGCGATTTTCCGACATCTCTCCACGAATTTCCTCCCGAGCGGCCACGAAATTTTTATACCGAAGTTCTATACCGAATAATTGAGACCGTGATGTTCGGATTTTCGATTCCGCATTATTCGAACATCTCTCCGCGAATTTTCTCCCAATCGGCCACGAAATTTCTCTGCCGTGGTTCTATACAGAATAATTGCGACAGTGGTGGTCGGATTCTCGATTCACACCCTGTATCGTAGGTGAAACTAAGCCGAAGAAAGAAGGTTGGAAAATGAGGATTGGATTACAAGCCTTGATCCAGAGATCGACTATGAAATTTCTTTACCGAGATTCTATACCGGATAATTGCGACCGTGGTTGTCGGTTTCTCGATTTCGCGATTTTCAGACATCTCTCCACGAATATTCTCCCGATCGGCCACAAAATTTCTAAAAGAGGTTCTGTACCGAATAATGGTGACCGTGATGGTCGGATTCTCGATTCTGCGATTTTCTGATATCTCTCCGTGAATTTTCGCTTCATCGGCCACAAAATTTCTAAAGGAAATTCTATATTGGATAATTGCAACCGTGATGATCGGATTCTCGATTCACACCCTGTATCGTAGTTGAAACTAAGCCGAATATAGGAAGTTGGAAAAATAGGATTCTATTACGCGACGTGATCCAGAGATCATCCATGAAATTTCCATACCGTGGTTCTATACCGAATAATTGGGACCGTGGTGGTTGGATTCTCAATTCACACACCCTGTATCGTGAAAAGCGAGACGCGTGAACAGAAAGGAGGTTGGAAAATCGGGATTGGATCACGCGTCGTGATCCAGAACGCGTTGCGTCACCGCTCGTCGCCGCTCGCAGAGGGTGAGGCGGTATATACGCGTGTGCACGGGTCGTACACCGGGAAGGACGGATATATATTTGCAAGGTACGTGTATTACCGGGGGAGAGGATGCCTGGCTGCCGGAGGAGGTCGGCCGAGAGGTCGCTCGGTAAATTGGTCGCCGCGGCGTTACCGTTGATCTACGGCAACAGACGCGATAGTTATGGAAAGGTTACGGCGGAGCGGTCGATAAAGCGTCGCGCTGCCTGTCCCCGGGAATCCGCGACGGCGGCCAGGACGACGAATCGTAAATCGCGGAATCGCAACCGCTCTCGGCCGGCTTGAAAAAGAACAAGGAACCAAGCGAGAGAGGGCCCCGGAGCTCTCTCGCGAGCGGCAGATCCTCGCTCTCGAGGCACCGCGCACGTATTCCGCGATCGCACGATTTCCGTCCCCTTCCGCCTGTCCCAGGACCACGAGCGACCTCCTCCGTCGCCGCAGATAAGCGATTCACCAGGAATTCGCGGGCCAAGCTTGGAAATCGCCGGCCTACGATCCCAGCTGATCCTCCAACGTTGGCATGCGTCCGATACGCGATCCTTCGGGGATGTCTCGGTACCCGATATATCCTCCGATATATTCGGTTAATTATCCAGCGTCCAATCCGTGGGATTGGGTAAAATTCGCGACCGATTATATTCTCGCGTCTTTTCGCAATTGTCTCGCATTTGATACGAGACCGTACAAAGGATCGTTCGATTTGGAATTAAATTTGCGATTGATAAGATATCGTTCGAGGGATGCTTTAGTATCGTCTATTCGGTTAATTATTGAACGTCGAATCCGTGGGTCTGGGTTAAAATTCGTGACCGATTATTTTTTTGCGTCCCTTCGTAATTTTATGAGGCCGTTGAAAGATCGGTACACCGATTTAGAATTAAATTTTCGATTGATACGAAATCGGTGGAGGAATACTTTGGTGTCGTCTATTCGGTTAATTATTAAACGTCAAATCCGTGGGACTGGGTTAAAATTTGTGACCGATTATTTTTTCGCGTCTCTTCGTAATTGTAGGAGAGCGTCGAAGGATCGATCGATCGATTTGGAATTAAATTTGCGATTGATACGGGATGGTTCGAGGAATGCCTAGGTACCCGATGTAGTCTCTTCGGATAATTATTCAGCGCCCAATCCTTGGGATTGGGTTAAAATATGCGACCGATTATATTCTCGCGTCTCTTCGCAATTATTTCGCGTTCGATACGAGACCGTACCAAGGATCGTTCGATTTGGAATTAAATTTACGATTGATACGAGATCGATCGAGTAATGCTCGGATATCGTCTATTCGGTTAATTATCGAGCGTCGAATTCATTGGATTCGGTTAAAATTCGCAATCAATTATTTTCTCACCTCGTTTGCAATTATCTCGCGTTGAGTACGAGAGCATCGAGGGATCGATCGATCGATTCGAAATTAAATTTGCGATCGGTAAGAAATCTTTGAGATTCGTTAAAAATTGCGCGAACTATTAAACGAAGGGAACAGACTGGGAAAGACACGGAAGAAAGTAGGGACACTTTCTCATCGCTAGGATTTGCGCTCGCGGTGACTTATGGATGAACCGTCGAGTCACCGGAGGAAATGTTCTCGGGTATTATCAGGGTTCTATCCGGGAAAGGCGAAGAAAGATGAGCAGTCAGTCGGCCGGGTAAAAACCGTGGTTGCCGATCAATGATCTGTGAAATGAATACAGGTGCTTCGAATAAATCACTGGCTTAACACGACGGCGCATCATCGGAGGTAGCCGCGACGCTAATGGGATGCACGACGATTTTTCAAAGGAACGCGGATATACCTGATAATCTCGCGTATACTTTCCAGAGCCCTGCGCCGATAAATGATCGCAGTTTCCTCGATCGGAGCCACGCGTGTCTTCCGATCGTCGAATTAACCGTTTCCCGCCTCGCAATCAAGGTCCATAACCTCGAATCCCAGGCATAACAGCTGATACCTTCGAAACTGAACTTTCCAGCTGTCCAGTTGCGAACGATATCAACGATAGGGTCCGATTTTCCAAGATTAAGAATAAGTTACACTCGTATATATTTAATATATACTTTGTCAAAGTCTCGAGGCTTCCACGATATTGTTTTAATTAAAATTAAGCGCTTTTCGAACCCAGGAAATTTTCGCGATTGAATCATAGCAGAAGCTACGAATGTATTGTAAGCGATTTAGAATAGATGGATGATAGATGGATTATAGATTAAAGCACTCGAGATTATCGATAGCAGGATGATCGGTCGAAGGCTGCCGAACCTTCTCGAGCCGAAGAGTAGACAGAATAATAAAGACCTTCGGATACTAAAGTCTTCTGCATCGCCTAGAATATTCCCTTATTTTTCGACTACAATACCAAGCCCTCGTTCAGCGATATGTCGAATATCGTGAAAAATTCTCGACATAAGCATAATCGATCCGAAGAACGTAAAACAGTAGGAGCCTTCTGCGTCGCCTAGAATAAATTAAACTCGTGGTATTTATTTAACACACACTTTATCTAAATCTCGAGGCCTCCAAGATCTTATTTTAATAAAAATTAAACGCTTCCCAAACCCAGGATTTTTCACGATTGAATCGCAGAGTAAGCTACGAACGTACTGCTAGCGATTTAGAATAGATGGCGGCATTAAAACGGAATGATCGCTCTAAGGGTGTCGAACCTTTCCGACAGAATAATAAGGACCTTTGAGCAGTGAAAACTTCTGCGTCACCTAGAATATTCCTCCATCCTTCAGCTACAAAAGCAAATATCTATATTATCTACGATAATGCCGAATATCGTTAAAAATTCCAAACGAAAAGTCGGAAGAGTCCCAAATATCGGCCATCCTCTTGCAACCTTTTCGAGTTCCGCGCGGAAACGCGCGAGGATCACGTGACACACGGCGGAATTGGAGGAACGGGAAATCGGAACGGAACGGAACGGCGGTCGAAGGTTGAAGCGGCGGGAAAAAGAAGATTACTCGGAGCTGATCGGGTCTGTCACGTGTCGGAAGCGAGGAGCGTTGGCTCTCGAGACAGCTCGGAGATCGAGGCGGCGCGAGGCCGTGGATTTTTGCGCGGGCCCGAAGCCGAGGCCGTTTTAATCTCCCTCGAGGTCGGCTCTCCGCTACACCCACGCTCGTGTCATCGATATATCACGCACGAGGCGTGCTCGCCGTGGCCCGCGACGAATCTCGCCTCTGGCCGAAGATTCCGCGTTGTTCTCGATTCGAGGAGAAAACGCACTGCCCTTTTTTGGCCCGTTATAAAAGTGACGCAACGAGGAGAGGGGCCGAGTCGATCTCTCGAAAAAGCAGGGCGCTCGCTGGATCATCGGACCACCGGGGCCCGTAAAAATCTCCCGCCTGGCCCTTATTATTGCCCTCCGATCCGCCGAGGAACGCGACGAAACGCCTGTTGCGCGACAGGTCAACCGCGTGGGTGGAAGCCGTAAACCCGCGTCGTTTCAATCCGAAAGCGATTCTTTCGAAACAGAAGGACCATCTTTTCGCGATCCTTCGTACCAGTGTTGGTTCCATTGGCCTTGCCTTTAGATAATTTTCGATAATTCCCCGAGATTTTTCCCCGAGATTTTCGCGATAATCTTCGCCGATTAGCTAAACGATCGATTTCATCGAGATTTTATTTCTCCACTCGACCCCATTGTTTTGATCCCTCGCGATACACCGGTGCATGACCAACCTTTTGAAATCTTAATCCTGAGCGAGTAGAACAAGTACTGGATAATGACACGCAGATAAAAAGAAATGTCTCTGTAATTTTCAATTTGGAGCACGAGTTCTCGCAGTTCTTACAGTGATTATTTACTTGATAACCACAGAATTTTGTCATTTTCTTTTCATCGAATACGTGTCGAGGTTAGCACAAGCTAATTTCGTAGTATCTTCGTAACTGGTTTACTTTCCACGTCCCCGGTTAATACGTGTAATTAATTTTTCAATACACACTTCTTCGTTAAACGGTACGCTTCAGTTTCCCAGTTCGAAGCAGTCTTTCCAAGCTATTAGATATAATTACGCGCTAATTAGAATCGTATAAGCTGCCCGTAAGATGGGAAATGTTATAGAGCAGAATGCAATAAAACTTTTTCCAATTTAAATAAAATGGTCGTCATTTGGTACTACGATTAAAGTATCGTTCAAGGTTCTGTCTCGGGGTTAGTATCATCTTTAATAGAAATAATCGCGAAGTTGCTGAGGATCGTAAAATTCGCGGTGTGTTCCGAGACACGAGACGGAAGCGAATTTTTCGAACAATCGGTCGTCTTCTACGCAGACTGAACTCCTCGGTTACGTAAAAATATGGAAGATAGATTTCACGTTGGATGCAGGATCGTGGTGGCAGATGAATATCGGTGATAAAGGTCCGAGGTAGAAAGTGGAAAATCGAAGAGCATCGTCTGAGACCTACGCCTATTCCGGATGCGATTGGATCGGGACGCCATTAATAACGACGCACTTACCGATCCCATGGCAGGTGGTAGACCGCATGAAAGTCACGACCTGACATTTGCCTGGGTTGCCCGCGCCCGATCGCGTCCCGAGAACCGATCGCGATGCGATTTTTCTACACGCCGCCGGAGAAGCAAGAGAGCAATTTCAAGTGTAACGGCCGTCGCCACCACCAACACGCCGAACGCGTGGCGTGCCATGGCTTTCTCCCTCTCTCTCTCTCTCTCTCTCCCTCTCCTACCCTATCCCCTTTCTTCTTTAACCGTAATCGCCTTTTCACTTTCGTCGATGCATCGATCTCTCCGCGATCCTCTCGGCCGAACCGCCTCGAACCGAGCTGCACCGCCGCGACCTAGCTATCCTTGCTTTCCAATTTCATTCTTTTCCTTTTACGCTTCGTTATTCCCGGAAAATAAATAACCGACCGCGCGGGTTATTAATCCCCGGCGATTTTTCTTCTTCCCGATCCTGCTCTGCCCAACTAACGGTATCAACTTGTGCAAATTAACGTAAAAATACACGCCGCTCCGCGAACACTCGGTTCCTCGATCTTTCGCGGGAAAACTCCTGCCATTTATTCGGAAAACTGCATATCCCATTTTCTTAAGATTCCTCTTTTTAGCTCGGCGGGGTTTAGGTGAAACAGATATCGGTATCTGGTCGAAATTAATCTACAAACATCCGCAAAACTTAAAGTAAAAATCCTTGCAGCTCGACGAACACTCGGTTCCTCGATCTTTCGCTGGAAAACTTCCTCCATTTGTTCGAAAAATAAACACCGAAAATTACATATCCCATTTTCTTAAGATTCCTCTTTTCAGTTCGTCCAGGTTTAGGTGAAATCGATATCGGCGTCTAGTCGAAATTAATCTTCAAACTTGCGCCAAACTTAACGTAAAAATTCTCGCAGCTCGACGAACTCTAGGTTCCTCGATCTTTCGCAGGAAAACTTCTTCCATTTCTTCGGAAAACTGCATATCCCATTTCCCCATAATTCCTCTTTTCAGCTCGGCCGGGTTCAAGTGAAATCGATATCGGCATCTGGTCGAAATTAATCTACAAACCTCCGCGAAATTGAAAGTAAAAATCCTCTCTTACGGCCGAGCTCGCAGCATGCCGAACACTCGGTTCCTCGATCTTCTTCCAAACATCTTCCATTTGTTCGGAAAACTTAATATCCCATTATCTTAAGATGAGATTAAGATCCTCTTTTCATCTCATCCGGGTTCAAGTGAAATCGATATCGGCTTCTAGTCGAAATTAACCTACAAACCCGCGCGAAACTGCGAAACTCGCGGATACACGCGGCGAGGTTTCTATCGGGACGAACAGTGTAGGAAAAGAGAAATGCCAGAAAGCCAGAAGTGGAAGTAGATCAATCGATAGTACCGATGCCGAAAATAGAAAAATGGCGGCGGTCGGAGGTCCATCGATCATCGGGAGACCCTAGAGGCCGCCGATAGCATCGGCGCGGAGAATCCCGTTGCTCGCGCGGTCGATTTTCGAAAGTCTCGCGAACTGAACCATTTCACAAGACCTAGCCGCGTGTCCCTCCACCCTTTTACGAACTGACATTCCTCTTCTGCTCCTCCTTCCCTAAATGCCGACCCGTCTCGCCAGCTGGAACGCGAACACGAGCCGAGGATGGAACCCCGAGTCATCCGTTTCTTCCGCAAGAACAATTGTTTCGTTTCACCGGCAAGATGGGCGTGCACGCAAACCGCGATGACTCTCGCGTTCTGTATCTGTAACGATACAACCGTATCGCACGCGGGTATCGTTAGGTCACTCGCTCGATCCTCCTACTCCTCTAGGCGAGTCGGCGTTCGCGATAGCTCCGTCTAGAAGTTACGCAACTCCAAACCGATTTTACCCGCCTGGAATTGATGCGTTTTTCTCGACCATTTTTCCACCCTCGGACCTTTTCTTCTTGCTGACTTGCCGAGGCATTTTTCCACCCTCGAACCTTTCCACCAGGAGATTTAGAGCGATATCGAATAGAGGAATTGTTAGGTTACGGATCGTTCGGCAGAGAGTTTCGAGATCGGTCCGAGTGATTCGTTCATTCGTAGTTCGTATATACTTTCCGTTCGAGTATACTCAGGAATAATTTAATAATTCGCATCGCTTGTTTATCCGTGGTAGTTCGCTCGTAATCGGGAAAGTTAAACTCGCAGAGTTTTGTATCGATTCGACAGAGACGTTGAGTTTACTTTTATACCGTGATTTATGAGAATTAATAATTTTAATTCGCTCGGGTATAGCAGACTAGTGATTTATAAAGTCTCGCGGGATGATTTTTATTTCCAGACTTGTAAAATTGTACTTGATAACGCGTCGGTTCGCCTGGTCGTAATTCGTGAAATTTTCCCGCGCGAGTTTATTTATCGCTGACGCGTCGGGTAATTTATTATCATTGATAAGTCGCGTCTGGCGACTCGTAAAATTTCTCTAATAATATCGAGTCTCCTCGTAGATTAATCGACGCGCAATTTCGAGAATTTACTCGACGGTTTCTCGGTGCCATAAGCTCGCTCGTACCGGGACTCGTAAAATGTGCAGTTACGCGATCGGATCTAGATCTCGGGTTAAATTAATAATCGGAGGATCCTGTTCGAGGTCCCGCGCCTTTAGAAACTCGATTAATTAACCTCCCAGCTGCGAGGCTATTATGTAGGATATTTCCATTGGGAATATTTATAGCCCGACGCACGGGGCCGGTAAGAAGCGACACTGTACCACTTTCCAGCCCGCGAAAAGGAATATCAGAGGCGATCGGGCACATTTTTTCGACCACCCATAACTTACGCCGATCGGAACACCATATAGAGTAGAGGACGCAGGTCCGACCGGGGCATAATAATGAAGCAATCCCGGCTTTCTCGATTTACCGAACGCCGGTACTTCCGTGACAAACGTTCGATCGATATATTTTCTGCACGGCGATGGCACGCTAATTGCCACCTCGGTTTCTACAATGTTCGGGCCCGGTGTCCGGGCTTTAAAGCGGACAAAGCACCGTTGCTCGATTTTTCTTCTTGGCCGGGACGGATCGAGAGGCGCGATAACGCGCGATCACGCGCGATCACGCGCGTAATAATGATAACGCGATCCGACGCGGCGCATCGAATTAATTACCACGTGCCCGCGCGAGCGATTTTCTGGTCCACGCCCATCGCCGCTCCGACGACGAAACCTGAAATTATTTTTCGGGGCGTGCACGCCGTTACAGTTAATTAACATGCGGTATAATGCGAACGGAAATAATTAACGCCGCGGGGAGATCGTGTACCGAGATATATCGCGCGAACAGCGGCCACGTAAATCGAATCGAATCGATTTACGTGCGCCGCGTATCCGACGCAGATGATATCGGCCCGTGTCGAACGCTAAATGTCACTCGATACAATCTGCCTCCTCGTGGATCGTCCGCGAACTTAGGTCAGAGAGGAAAAAAAAAGTTTTAATTAACCCTCTTCCGCGACGGAGATATCGCGAAGGGGTTAGGACTTCTTCCCGCTTCGAATACGCTTCGCGTTTAAGAAGGTATGGTCTCGTTCGAGGTGTAATTCGAAGAGGAGGAGGACCATCGAGGCGACGCATCTTCGTTAATCTTTGTCCGACCTTCCGCTCTGGTGAAAAACGCGGCTCGAAAGCGTACAGGTTCACCGAACCGATTTCGTCAGCGTAGAGAAAGCTCGAGATGCCGGTGATACCGTAATCGTAACTCAAACGGATACGAGTGCGGTCTCATCGTATTATTTGCATGTAGTCGTTACAGACGGTGGACGATAATTAACATATTCGTAGCGAAGGGTAATGCGAACAGGATAAACAACGAGAGAATAAAAGCAGAAAGGCCCATTATATAAGGCACGGTATCGCGGGGATCGGCAAATAAGTCCATTACTTATTAAGCGTTAACAGGTTTCCAGAGAGCGAATCAAGGTAAGAACACGACCGGCTATCAACGGGATCGTCGTTCACCTATGCAGCTCGCAATGATACGTACGATTGCATAAGCAACCGCGAGAAAGGATCAGCGAAGCGGGGATGCGACGAACGAAACGCTTCGCGAGATCCACGATCTTACTCCATCTTTAATGCGTCGCAACGGAACGGAGCGGGGAAAAAATGAAGAAGAAGAATCGAGGGAAGGGAAGATGAAGCGTAGAGAAAAAAAAAGAGTAGAAACATCCTCGAAGACGACTCGCCTACCCGTTCACACGCGCGACCGAACGCGGTTCTTTCTCCGCGCGGAGAAAGAGGAGATAAATCAATTAGAAAAAGCCACCCACTTTCGCGAAACAAGATAGAAGAGGACAGAGGTAAAGGAGGGGCGATAAAAATTCTACGACCAAGGGGAATATTCGAAACGGAATGCCGCGCGGACGTCGAGGGATAAATCGAGGGGGCCGACCTCCGTTAATTTCTCTGGCTGTCGTTGGAAAGTCGTAACACGCGGAATCCGAGGAAGACCCGTTTATTGGCGCGTAAATCATGCGGACGGAGGCGCGTGGAGCGGAAATTGGGCGGAATGGCGGTGGAAATCGGCGCAGGATCTCGCGATAATCGCGCGAGCGGAGCGGAGCGCAGAACCGATGTATGCGGGTCCATCCCTCTCTCTCTCTCTCTCCGCGGCGAGACGCGTAAAGGTCAGGCTCGACGTAAAGGCCTCCGCAGACGTTCCACATTACCGTGCCCGTTGCCATTTCTGGCAAATAGATCCCGTGGCTCTTCTTCGTCCGCTCGTAAGGCCTCCCGCGAGCGGACCGCCATCGACGACGCTCGGCCGAGCCACGGGGAACGAGGAGATTGGGTTCACTTCTGATCGATCGACGCGGTTTGATTGATTCCGCGGCGGATCGCGGAGGAAATTTGTAGAGTGGATAATTTGTTTCGAGGTGTACCGACGCGGCGTTATATGGAACACACGGGAGAAAATGGGAGACCGAGCCCGCGAGGGTTGCGTTAGATTAAATCCGTATTATGCAGGCAGATGAGGTATCCGACGAGGTTACGGTAATTGAATATGATGGCTATGACTCGTGGAATTGCGCATGAGGAATTATCCTCGACGGGTATATAGGAATGTGTCGATTAAGGGTATGTGCGATACTTACGAGCGGGAATCAATGTTACCCACGTCTAGTTTCAAGGAGAACATTCTGATACCCGACGAGAGCGCCGAGGTCTCGCGCGGTAATTTGACGTGCGGTATCAGTGTCAGTGTGCCTCTCGTTTCGTAACGCGGATAATTCCACGATCGTTCGACTTTTCAACCGGCGATTACGCCTGTCTCGATCCGTTTTACTCCGCTGGAATTTTCGCGGCAAAGATTCTATTTCGCCGCGAGACCGCGAGACCGAAGCATTTTTGCAGGATTTTCTGATACGTTTCGGTCTTTAACTCGACTGCGACATATCGATTACGGTACGAATTTATACTATGAGCTCCTGACGAGGCGAAGGATAACACTTGCCTTCGTTAGGGACAGTAGGGCCACTCGTGGGTCCCATCCTTTACCATTGGAATGACATCTTTGGTGTTTCCTCGTCCAAACGTGCCAAGGATCGCTTTTTCGCTTCTCTAATTCCCCATAAAAAAATGATAAGTGGCGCGATAGAGCTTGTGTTATTTTCCGCTTAAATAACATTCGCATCCAAAGATTAAAAAAATTAAAATTCATTCTTTTATCAACTGCCTCGTTCCTTTATTTTCACCTAAAACAGAATGGTATACGCAAAGTCACGCATCGAAAGAAGCCGAGCGTGTAACGTTATCAGCTTCGCAAAATCAATTCGCAAAATCGCTTCTTGGTACTCAAACGGTTAATTAGGCTCTTCAAGGTACCACGATTTAGGAAAAACGCATCGACACCCTTCGCATTTTCGATCCCGACTCTTCTTACAAATCGAAGCTCGATAGAAACGCGAAGTTCGCCAGGCTTGGACGACAGTTGGTTGGACAGCGCGGATTCAGCGACCGGTGGTTATCGAGGTGCGACGGGATGACGATATCGCATGAGAGACGATCTCGCCCTTGCGCGCGATTCGACGCGGCTAATGACAGCCGGCCTGGTCCGAGTTACACGCCGTAATGTGTCTATTTCTCAAGTGCCGATGATGAGGCTGCCGCGCGGCCTTCCGGCACTCGATCGCGCGAAAGCCTCGCGTGTCGTCCGCTCGCGCGACGATTCGCACGATCGCGAAACGTGTCGGGACGCGATAGATCGCGTACACACGCTGCGGCCTCGGCTGATTGACACGCTTCCGTTAGACACCGGCTGTCCCGCTTAATGGGCCATGCTCGTTGAAATCGTGCTCGAGATAGCATCGTTCTGCTGCTCGAGCTGTCGGGGATTCGTCAGCGGGACTAATGCGATAAGTCGGGATCGAGGAACGAAAACGTGTACCGGGGTTCTGTCGAGTGGTTCTCGCCGTCGCGACGCTCTTTCCGTCCGCCGATTTCACGCGTCAGCCTCCAATCCGACAAATACTTCCGAGAGCGTTACACCGCTGCACCTTCTGCTGTATATCGGATCCAAGTGGAAAATACTTCGGGAATTTTTTAGACAAATGCGGGTACTAAACTTATCTTAGTCTAAATGGCGCATTTTGAATCATTCATTCAAAATTCACTCAAAAAATGACGTTGTATCTCTTCTTTTTCAGGTTCAGTGTTAGACGACGATAACTGACGATCCGAGTAAAACCGAGATATTCGGGACCACCAGCGACCTGAACCAAGTGGCGCCGTGTAAAAAGGGACGAAAGGTACAGGCGAAAATTCGAATCAATTACAGGAATTACAGAAATGGAACGGTACGGAAGATCGGCAAGGACTAATAGCAGGGTTCGCACCGGGGAAATTAGACGGACAAACCGCGTGTTCGTTGCCGAAAACCGTGTACGCGTTTAACGCGGTATTAAGGAATAATTCGAAACGGCGATGGGCATCGCGATGCGCCGCGGCCTCTTCCTACACCCCGAGTCGATGCACCTGAACGCAGGTGCATGGGAAGCGCGGTGAAAGGCCGCGTTGGATGGCATTGCATCGCGACGTCCGTGTCCAGTACACTTATTCGCGGCACGGGCACCAGCGGGGACCGACGGGGACCGACTCGCGCGGTTTCGCCGTCGTCGAAAATAAATCCACAAATTATCGCGAGGAGTTTCACACGCGCGGACGGGTCCCTCCGCCTGCGCCGCCCTCGGCTCCGTGACCGCAGCCAATGCATACTCATCGCGTTACCGGCAATAAAGAGACTCAGCCATTGTCCGCGTAGCCTGAAAAATGCCTGGTAAATTGCCGGCTGTCGGTTTCGCGCGTTCGCGGCATTCCAACTCGCCGCGAAGTTTTCATCGATGGACACCGGCCGCTAATGGAGACGTACAAATGGTTATTGGCGTTATTCCGCCGTGTGGAAACCCGCGGAACGAGCGACGAATCGGCCTGCTGTGCGTACAATGCGGCTCGGGATTGCGTAACCCGTAACGGTGTCCCCGCGTAGACACGGAGATCTCGAGATTTCCTCGTCGAAATTTATCATCCGCTTCGCTGTATCGATCTCGGGACCGCAGCGGCGACGCCGGGGGAAAAGAATATCGTCGCGAGCGCCTGCCTTGCCTGCCCGCTCGGAGAAAGCGCGTTTCCACGATCGAGCGGATAAAAAAGGGTGACGAAATGGGTAGAGGCGCGAATTGTGTAAGCAGGTGAAAAGTGTTCGGAAAAGAGAACGCTCCTCGGACGTCGAACCCGAGATCTACGGGTTCAACCGCTACGGTTCAGAACCGTGATTTATGATTCCTCCTCTTTCCAAGCGAATTTCCCGTTCTTCCTCGTTTTCTAACAGCTGATAGGATAATAACGAAATTCCGTCGGCCGGCTGAAATTCCCGATATTACAGAAACATCCTAGTTACCTAATCCCTGTCTCACAATTAACTCGTCTTCGTCTTTCGACTTTCGCAATCGTTTGTTTTCTCGCGCGAGAAATGATGCTCGAAGACGATTCCTTTCGACGACATCGGAGGTTAAGAATTAAAATTCGGAAAATAGAAGAAAGAAGTGAAAAATAGGGGGCGATTCGGCGAAGCACGTGGCGAGAAGACGCGAAGCACTGCGACGACGGAGTGGAAGTCTTCGTCCTTTCGCAATCGTCTGTTCCCTCGCGTGAGAAATGACGCTTGAAAACGATTTCTCGCGACGACATCGGGGGATGAAAATTAAAATTTTGAAAGGAGATATGAGGAGAGGAGAGGAATAGAAAATTGGCGGCGATTTGACGGAGCACGTGGTCAGAAATCACGAGATACTGGAACGTCGAAGTGGAAGTCTTCGTCCATTCGCAATCGTTTGTTCTCTCATCTGAGAAATGACGCTCGAAGACGATTCCTTTCGACGACATCTGGAGATTAAGAATCAAAATTCGGAAAGGAGAGGAGAAGAGATGAGAGTAGTGAGAAATTGGCGGCGATTCGGCGGAGCACGTGGCAGCTGGTTCGCGCTCGAAGGCGCGAGACACCGGGACGTCGGCCGGACTCCCACGCGTGCACGTGCTCACGCACGATCTGCCGTGCGTGCAACGGATGAGTGCGTATGGTAATGACAGGCCAGGAAACGCCGGCCGGGCGCCAGCGCGCTGCCTCCGGCCACTGCTACCTGCAATCTCCTCGAAATATCGGGGTGACTACCTTGAGAAACGGCCAAGGCCGTTGCAAACCGAATCAATTTCTTTCTAATTGCTCCGCGGAACCGGTGATCTTGATCCCCGGCGTGCTATCGCGAGGCGTCCCGCGTGTCTGCATATTACGTGCTCGCGTTACGTGATAATTGCCGTCGGGTTCTGGTCCCGAGCTGTTAGCCTGAAAGCCGGCGCGCAAACTCGTTCGTTGCCCGAGGTACAATGTTATAGATGAATTGTAGCGATTCCGGCCGCGCGATCTTATCGCCGCGCGGGGGATTGAAAGATGTATGAGCCTGTTCGGCGTGTGTATCATGCGCGTTTTTGCAGATTCCGCGAAGATTAGCCGGCGAAATTATCCTTATTAACGCGATCCCTACCCTTTCCCTTCGCCGGTTCCACGCACCTCCGATTATTCTAATTTATTGCCACGGCTCCGATCGCGGCCAACGTTTGTCACGAGGTCTACCGAACATGAGCCGCTCCAGCCGATACCGATTATAATTTATGCGTTGTTAATATCCATTCGCGCAGATCGTATCTCGCAACCGTATCGGTGAGCCCCCGATTTTCCGCGAATCGCGATCAACGCGATAACCAGTGCGACCTAGTCGAGAGAAATTTATATCGAAATCGATCGTTGGATGGAGAAAGAGATCCGAACGTCGCATTAAGGGTTTATTGATTCTCACGGTTCTGAATTCCGATATTCCAGGAATAAAGTAAACTCGTCGCAATAAGAGGTATTTATTCTCTATTCTGTTTCTTTCGAAATTCGATGAAACTCGAAAAATCGCAGGATAATGCTTCTTGGAACTTCCGGTTTCCGTTGCTATTCACAGGGCTCGATGATCGTGGAAAAACTGAATAAAGGAAACTCATCGACAATTTTGCCGTTCCTTTTTATAACGACGCGAGGCAATTGTTTTCTGCTCTGTTCTTCCCGAAATTAAAAGAAATTCAAAATTCGGTTGTTGGAACTTCCGGTTTCCATCGCTATTCGTGGAACTCGACGATCGCGGCGCAGCTGAATAAAGTAAACTCGTCGACAATTTTCCCGTTCTATTCTACTACGACGCGAGGCATTTGTTTTCTACTCTGTTCTTCCCGGAATTCGAAATTCGATTCCTAGAACTCTATCGCTATTCATGGGACCCGATGATCGCGATCGATGTATCGCACAGGTGAAAAATAGCCGCGTTTCGGAGCGTTCGCTTGTGTTACGTCACGGACTCGGCGAAAATGGTGCAAGCGGTCGGCGAACAGATCGGGAAACGGGGTGAGGACCCAAGGGTGACCGGGAACGGCCGTTAAGCAACTGTAATTGGAACGTCTGGCCTGGCTGTCGCGACGGTAATTTCAGCAATTACAAACAATGTTAGTCAACGGTGAAAGCGCGCAGCCGGCAGACATATCTCGCGGAAAACGGTTTCAGGTGAACGAAACGAATGTGCGAGCCGCGCGTGTCTTCGGGCAGAGAACTGCGGCAACCTTTAATCGTTTTCTCCCGAAACAGGCAGAGCACGCGTGGAACCCTAACAAATCTGCTTTTAATCGACTCTGCCCGACTAGGCGTACACCGGGCTGTCGCAATCGCGCTGACAGCCGGCCACCGCGATTTGTCGCGATGTAATCTCGCGCTCTACCTCGGTTCTCGCAATTCCGCGCCGCTTGGCCAACATCCGCGATCAATCGGCTGGCATCGATCACCCGAACGGATGGGCGTTTCACGGGAATTTAACGCTGCCTGCTGCGCGCTTTTGGCTCGGTAAAAGTCCGGCGATCGGGGGATTCGTACGGAGAGATCGGCGATTTATTTCCGACGTCTGAAGCCGGCGATCGATCGGCAAACCTCCAAGCTTCTGCGGAAACGTCGCTTGTCTCCGGCCTCGCTGATTTCTCGATTCCGATGCAAGCCACGAGATTGGAAAATTTTACAAAGATAGCTCGATAATTTTTGATTATCTTATCCTGTAGAAATTTGGAAAATTTTAAATGCAAAATAGTTGCATATGTTGCGTCATTCGTTTTGTGTTTCCAATTGATGACATTGGACCACGAAATTAGTTAGTTAACTAGTTTGTTAACTATTTCGGATCTTAAGACCAAGAAATGGACTTGGACACATCCTTCATTACCGTTTATTTCCTGTAATTTAATCTACATGTTACTTTTCTGTCGCTGTTTTCCTTCTCACTAAATTATCTTGTACTGTAAAAATTTTGGAAATTTTCTGTGAAAAATCAACACATGCCTTGCGTCACTAGTGCACGAAGAGATAAGTTTCCAATCAACGTCATTGGTCCATCGAAACCGTGAAATTAGTTGGTTAACAATTTTATTAACAATTCCGGATCCTAAGACCAAGAAATAGACTTGCACACATCCTTCCATATCGTTTATCTCGTGTAATCTAATCTATACGTCACTTTTCTATCGCTGTGTTTCTTCTCACCAAATAATCTTATACTGTAAAAATTTGGGAAATTTTCCACGAGAAAGGAACGTATATTTTGCATCATTGGTGCACGAAGAGTTAAGTTTTCAATCACCGACATTGGTCCATCGAAACCGAGAATTTAGTTGGTTAACAATTTTATTAACAATTTCGGGTCCTAAGACCAAGAAATGGACCCCATATCGTTTATCTCCTGCAATCTAACTTATATCTCATTTTTCTATCTCTCGCCACATTTTTCAACCGTTTCCCTGTCCCCTCGATTCCTCGAACCTCCACTACTTCTTCTAAATAATATATACGTCTTTCTACCAGTTCCTTCGCACAAAACTGCGGAATTATTCCGATATGAGCAACAAATGATCCATCTATCGTCAAACTGTACTCTAACTTGAATCCCAATCGAGATCAAACGAGTCACCGATTAACAAACAGGGATAATTCGCGGAATTTGGAAAAAGTAGCTGGCGAAATAACCGGGAAACGAAGCGTGACGGTAAAAAGGCGGTAAAGACAGTAAAAAGTAGCAGGAACGTGTACCCGTTGGGGCAGCAGCACCGGGGGCGATCGAGGAGCGTTCGCGCGGATCAGATGGAATCAATTACGAGCAGGAACAAGGCGGCTAACGAGCGTCGATAGATGAATAATCGAACGGCCGGGCACCGAATTAGCGTTTTTCCCGTGTTCATCGGAGCGGGTATCCGCTGCGGGTTTCGCCAGCTCGCGCCGACTCGCGAGGAAGTGAACACCCACGCTGCACGCGGCCCAGACGCGTTTCACGCTTCGCTAGTGGGATCGTTCTTTCGCCTCACAATGTAAGAGATCGATATCAGCCAGGCTATCGACAGTGTATCGCGTTTCACGGTTGCACGAGCCCGCGTCTTTCTTTTTCTTCGGCGCTGTCCACCTCGTCAGCGGGCACTTGCCTTGAGAAACGCGCTCGATTCACACCTACGAGATTGAAACGAATGGCCAGCCTCGGGTCCTGCTTGTTCGCCATCTCGCGGAATCCAGCAGCTTTGTCCCGGCAGTTCTAGGAAGTCGGGGGAAGTGTCCTTTCACCCTTCCTCTTTTCCTTTCACCCCAATCTCGCGAATCGTCGCCAGCGGAGAAACGTAGGACGAGAATTCAAGTGCTAATTGAACAAGAGGATTAGAGGTTTCGTCAGCTTCTCGTGTTTGAATCGTTTTAAATAGCAGGGAAGTTTGAAACGCGCGGTGTAACGCGAGTTCTGCGAATTTGAATATTAATCGGTTGCGAAGATGTCGCGGATTTGTTTTACCTTTCGGACAGGATCCGGAAGTTTCCTTTCACCTCAATCTCGCGAATCGTCGCGATCGGAGAAACATAGGACGAGAATTCGAGAGTCAATTAAACAAGAGGTTTCGCGAGTCTAAATCGAGTATAAATCGTTTTAAATAGCAAGAAAGTTTCAAACGCGCGGTGTAACGCGAGTTCTGCGAATTTGAGTATTAATCTGCTGCGAAGATGTCACGGATTTGTGTTTTATCTTTCGAGCAGGATCCGGAAGTGTCCTTTCACCCTTCCCTTTTTTCCTTTCACCTCAATCTCGCGAATCTTCGCGATCAGAGAAACGTACAACGAAAATTTAAGTGCCAATTGAACGAGAAGATCAGAAGTTTCGCGAGCTTCTCGAGTCTGAATCGTTTTAAATAGCAAGAAACTTTGAAACGCGCAGTGCAACGCGAGTTCTGCGAATTTGAATATTAATCGGCTGCGAAGATGTCGCGGATTTGTTTTACCTTCCGGCAAGATCCGTAATCACGAATGATTCGAAATCCCCCAGGCATCGTCCGCTCGTTTATTGAGATAAACTTGTAATTATGCATTAATCTAGTTTTAAGTCAGAACATTTTTCCGCGCGTTAAACACGCGGTCACGATATCTGTGCCGATGCGAGGCCCGGCGAGGATACGCGAAGATAGAGGAGAGGAATAGCAATAATGTGAGTAGCGTGCCCAAGGCTTCAAGATAATACCAACTTCGCGACTTGATCGCCGTGAAATCGTGAATTATTAACGCTATTAGTTATATATTTATAACGAGAATCGCGATCGCATCGCGGAATCAGGTTGAACGGGTCCCGCGAACGACGCCAGTGGCGACACGCTATTATTTTTCGCGGTGCATAAAAATCCTTGGGATAAGCGGATATTTATCGGCATCGACGTTTCCGAATGAGTCAAACGCTGCTATTAACGTTTCATAATTTTACGGCGACGCGATTAAATCGCTATTCAGCCCGGAATTTTTCATGTTTCCTCCACTTCCGAGGCATGCCGTTATCATCGAATATCTATAATAATTCCAAGTAACATTTCCCGAGGCATCAGGCTTCGTTTCGAAGCCCGACGATGTTATCGATAATATAAATAAACCTGTGATTAACTCTTTATTCGGCTATTTACGCTTCCAAAGAGGACATAATCTAACAAATCCGATCCTACCTATAATTCCACTTTATCGCGCAACCAGATTACCAGTGCCATTAATAAATACAAGATTACCTCACCGTTCGTGCGTTCGAGCTTCCGGAAAGGAAGGCGATCGAATTCCAGCGAGTTTCTCGCGAATCGCCAGCGCGTTAACCAAAATGGCGGGACACGCGAAACTCTCGCGCGAAAACTAGGAAGCTGGGAAATCCATCGTGGTCTCGTGAAAACGAAGGATCGACCGAGAGAGGTTTCCAGTTTCCAGTTCCCAGCGAGAAATCCGCGATTCCGCGCAGGTGGGAGGCGTGCAAGCACCTCGAGGAAATCTCGCGAAACTTAACGCGAATTGAGTGCGCTATAAAGTGTCACGCCGGGAAATGTTTTACGATGATGCAAGTTTGTCGTGGCGCTGGAAAATCGAGGTCGAGTTTGCATGGCCGAGCGTGCCGTTGCCTCGCCGTTGGTGGTTTATGCAGCCAGCATATTTACGCCTCTCTTTGCCCGTAACAGAATGCATTGTTGGGTCATCGTAAATGCTGGCGTGTGACGCGCGCCTCTTATTTGACCCTTTTCGGTGCATCCAGGTTTCACCTCGGTGCTTTCCACGCGTGCTCGAGCATTCCTCGAGTCTTCGACCACAGCGAAATACGGATTCGCAGGTTTCCAGTACCGGGATATACCAATTTTCGATAAGGAGGAGAAACGGAGAGGATAATTTTGTTAGAAGAGGAGTTTGCGCTGACTCGTGTCGGAAAAATTGCGATTTTTCGAAGGAGAATCGCGGAATCGCCATTGTTCGGGTTAACGCGGGTTGGATTTACGAGACGTTTGGTAAACAGTAAGCTGTAACATCTTATGTAAGTTGTTGGATACAATTTCAGAAGGTGTAGTTTCCGTGGTTGAAAGATTTGAATGGTGGCTGGTAAGAAACGGGGTTAGCATGTCGGTATATTATAAGGTGAACCAGCTTTCAGCCCGGGAAAGAAATTATTAAGCGTGGGTGGTGATCAATGAAACAGTTGTTGAATTTACACAATGTTCGTTTACAACTTTGGACAAGACCATTACGTTTCTCATGCTCGCCAAAGAAACTTCCATTGAAATCGTTGCCGCGAAATGCCACATGCGTCGGACTTCACTTCTGTTACACAACTAAATCTACGATATCTTAAATAATAAAGGAAAACAAACTGCCGGCGTTGGCCAACGGGATTATTCACCGGGACTTTGCGAAAATCTCAATCGACGGGCGATACCAGTCTCCAGTGAATTACACAATTCTTCATAGATTCATATACACGTACAATAACAAATCCAAACTTCCAGAGAAACTTCCACATTTCTACACCAACCGAAAACACTTGTCAAAAGAAAATTATTGTCAGCGCGAAAAATCGAATCAATATGAGGAATAAAAATTCGACAGGTTTGAAGGTTAAGTTCCCACGAGAAGGATACTCCGTCGAGGATTAAAAATATTCAGTCGAGGAGTGAAAAAAAGGGGAGAAAAGAATAAAATCTCAGGTGAAACCCAATTTGATTAATTTTCCCACGGTACTCGATATTAAATAGCTAAATTTACAGAGAAAATTCCACATTCCTACATCAACCGAAAACACTTACCAAAAAAAAAAGAAAAAACTACTCTCAATATCTGAAATAAAAATTCGACAGATTTGGAAGTTAAGTTTCTAAACGAAGGATACTCCATCGAGGATTAAAAATATTCAGTCGAGTGGGCAAAAAAAGGGGGGGGGGGAGGATAAAAACTCAGGTAGAATCCAATTTGGTTAATTTTCCCGCGGTACCCGATATTAAATGGTCAAACTTTCAGAGAAACTATCTAGATAAACTATCCATACACCAACCGAAAACACTTACCAAAAAAAGTCTGTCAAAACAAAAAATCAAATCAATATCAGGAATAAAAATTCGGTAATTTTTAAAGTTAAGTTCCCACACGAGGGATACTCCACTTAGGATTAAAAATATTCATTTAAGAGAGGGGAAGAGGATAAAAACTCAGGTGGAACCCAATTTGGTTAATTTTCCCGCGGTACCAAATATTAAATGGCCAAATTTCCAGCGAAACTTCCACATTCTTTCACCAACCGGAAACACTTATCAAAAAAAAAGTCTGTCGAAGCAAAAAATCGAATCAATATCAGGAATAAAAATTCGACAATTTTTAAAGTTAAGTTCCCACACGAGGGATACTCCACCTAGGATTAAAAATATTCAGTTAAGCGACGGGGAAAAGGATAAAAACTCGGGTGGAATCCAATTTGGTTAATTTTCCCGCGGTACCCGATATTAAATGGCAGGGATGCGTTTACCGATGCCACGGTGTATTATGAGATAAGTGGAACGACAAGAGAGCTCGGCGGGCATTGTGCGAGCGCGGCGCGGTGGGGCGCGTGTAGCCGCGCTAGAAAATGTCTTCCTAGAGAGAAAAGAGAGTAAGAGAAGGGCAAAGGTGGGCAATAAAATCGAGTTATTATCCTTATTATCGGCAGCGTTGCGAAAGGCGGCTCGGTCGCGCGCGCGAGCGCGCGCGTGGGCCGCGTGTAGACTCATTGTCGTACTATGTGCACCCGCGTAGCCTGCCACACGGTCCCGGGTGCCCTAAGGATCGATAACCCGGCAGAAAATCGAGGATCGAACCGCGTGTTCCTCCATGCTCGCGTTAATTCCCTGGTCCTGTTAGAAAGTACACAGCGCCGGGGTCGTGAGACGGAGCGGAGATGAATCTCTCCCCAACGCTTTCTATGCTAACAGCTTATGTACTGTTTAAGGTAATTGGATGATCATCTCCCCGGATGACGCAATCCTCGGTCCGATAGCTCGGGAATTATTCGACGGGACGAGGTGTACGCGATTTCGTTTATGATAGCGTCCAAGCAACATCCTCGGTATTTCGAGTGGGTTTTCTTGGAAGCGAGATCCTTTCGATACCAGGGGTCTATGGGTTTTAGGATTTACGATACTACCTATGCGAATATGACGGGAACGGGAGACCGTGCGAAATACCCCGAAGATTTTCACGGAAAATCCGTTAAATCGCATTCCTCGATCGGTCATAACAAACTTCTTTTCGGTCGAAGCGCGAGGATTAACAAATTTTCGTTATCGGCTGGATAATAGGAGTTACATCTGAGAATAGAATTACGTCGCATTGCGTGACGAAGAGATCGAGCATAGAGATCAGGCGGAATAGAGCGATAAAACACTGGCAGACGTGAAATAATTCTTAACCTTCAGCCGGTGATGTATATACCTCTCTGCTATCGTTAATGGCGACGCTACGTTTGTTTGACGTATCCTCGAGATCTATCGTTTCTTTCTTTGTACTATAATTATACGTCAAATCATACTGAAATATCTTTTCATCCGATATAAGAAGAAGATCCGATTTATCCCAGTGTTATCCAAAATTCCGAGTGTATCGATGGTAAAATCAGGTGCATCTCGAACGAATTCTTCCCGGTGCCTCGGAATATAAACTCTCGGTAAAAGTGGCGACGAAATACGACTTTGTCGTTGCTCGAATCGCTGGCTTCCGCGATTCCAGAGATACAGGTATCAGGCACCCGCGGCCGTCAAGGCGGGACAATATCAATTACGCGTGCCGGGTAATAACCTGGAAAGAATGGAAGAGAATCGGCGGCGCGTATGCGCGATACGTTAGCCTGTCGCCTTTCGCCGATAACGCGCCTATCGATCATTCCGCCGGGGCGATCCACATACCGATAATACACATTGTATTACAATTCATTAC